>NW_026294584.1:41650048-41902548 GCF_007827085.1 Peromyscus californicus insignis | reverse complement strand
TAATGAACAAAACCTCTGAAGCTGTAAGCCAGCCCTCGCTTAACTCTTATTAGAGTTGTTTTGGCCGTGGAGTCTCTTCACAGCCACAGAATCGTGACTAAGACAGTTGCTAAGGCTGGCTTCAAACTTAGGGTCCTCCTGCCTGAGCCTAGAGCTGGAATAACAAACATGTATTACACCTCCAAGTGAGAACTCACTTTTACAAGGCAGTCATTCTATCTATTAATCGGTGAATGGATTAAGCCATTCATGAGGATGGAGGCCCCTGCCGAACACTGACACAATTGCAATCTGATTTCAACATGGGTTTCGGAAGGAACAAGCTGTATCCAGACCGCAGCAAACTGAAATGTCCATCGGAGGCGTGGGGGCATGAACTGTGGTTTTCTTGTACTGACCAGTTATTCAGAAGTTAAAATGAGTGTGCTTGGAAACACAATACTGGATTTTAAAAAAAAAAAAAAACACAGTAAGTTCTCAAACGATAGGGTCACTGTGACATCACTTATGTAAAAATAAAAAGCACTCAGAGTATTGCTAGGTGTAATTTATGAGTAATATGGGGGAGAGCACATGTGTCAGAAAAATACCCACTGATTGCAGGATAGCAGCTGTGTGTTTGAAGAGAGAAAGGGGCACAAAGGGCACCGAAGCAGGTGTTCAAGGTCTTTTTGTTGTTGTTGTTGTTGTTTGTTTTAAGAATCTGATGCAAATGCAGTAAAACGTTAGCTTCTGCCGTCTCTTGGGTGGGGTAGGAGGTCCTTGTTATGTTTCTCTTTGTATTTTGCTGTCAGATTGCCATACTTCAAAACTGAGAGGAAAAAAGAAAAAGAGAACAGTGCAAAACCCCAGCAGCGCTTGACATGCGTTTACACGCGCAGCCCCTGAGAAGGGGAACCCTTCTTAGGACGGACTCCCCGGTTTCCAATGAATGCTCGCAATGTGGTTTTCTTTGCTGCAGAAACGGACACCCAAGGGGGCTTCCACCCACTCCTGCCAATTATACTACGTCCTTCTGATCTCACGGCTCATAGAAATGGACCCCATTTCCTTCATTCAGATGCAGGGTAAAAATGAGACTACAGGAAGCTGGCTGCCCCAACCACCTCAACAGCCGCAGGAGGCCCCAGTGCCTGGGTTCCAAGCCCCCCAGCTGCTTCTCTACCTAGAGGGAAGTCCTACCTAGTTCTTCCTTTAGCTTTTTTTCTTTCTCTGTCTTTCCCAGGGTTTTGCTGTAGAATCACACTTCTTAGGCATTCAGCAACTCCCATTTCCAAATGCCAATACCTGGATTCCTTTCTCATGAATCCACCCAAGCTGAAGCCTGGAACGATGTGAGTGGAGGCTTTTTATGATGTCCCTGGATTCCACCTTCAGTTCTGGTTGAAGGCATCGGGTGCTGAAAACGGTTGAGAACAGGCTCTCTGAAGACATTTCAAAACCAACCAACCAACCAACCAACCAACAAAAAACCAGGCACCAGACTGAAGCGCCTGCCAATATCCAGTGTGATGCTGAGCCGAAGGTCCCAAAGTGGTCCCTACTTTGAGAACCTCTGCCCGGAAAGACTGAGCCCTGGATTGTTTTAATGGCCCTGCAGCCTTGACATAAAGGTGTTCAAAGAGGGACTTCTTGTTCTCTCAGCAAAGGAGCCATGTCCCAGACCACCAGTCTACAGGCTCTGTTCCCATCCTGAATGCCCTGACCACGCCTCTAAAGGGCACAGCCTGCAGGATGGCTGTGCACTGACCCCAGAATCTCGAAGGGCAGAATCAGATCAGATCTGAGATGACTCATGGCTGGACAAGGCACAGACTCTGGGAAAGAAAGAGGGAAGGGATGAGAAAGGAGCCGGGGGGGGGGGGGGAGGAAGGATGGGGAGGGAGGCAAGAGTCCAGAGCAGAGATGCTGTCTAGCTGGGGTCAGCAGCTCCCCAGAACTAAGGGCACAGATGTAAGGAAAGCATCAATGACACCTGTCCAGTCCCCTACATGTGACTTCCAGCTTCGTTCAGGGGGTTCTGTGGCGTTCCCACTGTTACCCCCCACCCCAGATGCTGCTGGATCAGGCCAACTTTGGGGCAGCAGAGAGGCTTCTTAGAGTGGAGAGGGGAGGACAAGCTGGCAGGTGGGGCAGGTGAATGGAGCTGCTGATGTCAGGTCGGGGTGCGGGGTCACGTGCTATGCTTATGGGAAGTAATAACTCCAGCCGCCTTTGATGTCCCCGCTCCAGCTGGACTTCCGGGAAACCCTTAGGTCTCTTCACTGCTGCTGATTTCTCCAGCCTCTTTCTCCCAGATTCCAGATCTCAGGTGCCCTCACACCCACAAACCCATCCATCCCATGTTATAACAGCTCCCATTCTCGTGTTAGCATTGTGCCCTAGTTCTGCTGCCTGTTAGGAGGGGTGAGTCTGGGAGGGAGCCGGTGGTAGCTGAGATGCCCTACACATTCCTCTATACAGATAGTGAGGTCTACAGGAGGAAGGTGATTGGCGCAAAGCCTCTTTATCTGCATAGTCTGCAGGGCCCATATGCCCATATGGATCAGATCCCAGCCTTCAGCTTCCTGGGAAAGGGGGCACCCTGCCCAGTGCCCAAGCGGCACCTTGAGCCTCTTGAGAGGGGAAATTAGCCATCTGGAGAGATTTCTCGTGTTGCCTCTCCATTTTCCCTTTCCTTCTTGATTTCTCTTGGCCGCTTTGCTTAGCTCTGCTTATTTGCGTCCTCTGCCCAGACGTGATGTTCCACAGGTGGGGGGAGCCCTCCAGGCTCTGCCTCTCCAGCTAGTCGGCTATCCCTCCCAGCTCCTTAGGACTCAGGGACTTCGGGAGCTGCAACAGAACAGCGCCCTCTGCCTTCTTCAGGTCTCTCCACCCACTGCTCCCCAGAAGGTGGCCACCTTCTCCCCTGTGTCCTGGGCAGCAAACCTCCATACACAGATGGTCACGCAGATCCCACCTCAGAGATGACATGCATTAGGCCCAGAGCTGGGACCCACGGCCCTGTGAGGAAAGGGTTATCACCTTGTTTTGTGGATGAGGAGACAAGCCCTGGGAGGGTTCGTGGCTTTCCCGAGAGCACACAGCTAGTACAGGAAGCCTGGGATCTCTGGCTCCAGATCTGACCGACTCAGAAGGTCAGGTTCTTCCTATATACATCGGAAGCTGAAATCTTTTCTGAAAGATGGCTTCTAATAGGAACAGGTCCCGGGAGGAGCAGAACAGTGACTTGAGATACTCGCCTAAAGAGCAAGGGGCAGTCAAATGCCCAGATTGTAGACCCAGAAACCCATTTTGAGGGGTGATTCGTCCCAGGTGATGAGCGAGCTGTAAACAAGCTCACTGAAGGACGCCTCACATTATCAACCTTTCCCACCTACTGCCACCCTGCCCCAGGCTCTGCGCGCCCTTTCGGACAGGACGGCTCTGTTTTCCTAATCCGCTGGGAAAGACTGCTGTCCTCTAGAGTAACTCACAATGGAGGCTGTAAAGGGAACTACCCCACGATGACCGCACGATGCCGCCCGTGAGCCATGCACACCGTTGCCACTCGCACGCGGGGGCTGGTAGCCTAGCGATTCTGCTGTGTTTGGGGTCAGAATTGGTAAGTCCGGGAGCATCAGGGCCTGGGGTCACAAGATGAGTCAGCCCTGTAAGGTGACCCGTCGACGTCGTGCTTTCTCTGCTGATGTCTGCCTGTCTCCAAGTGGGGGCGTTTGCCCCCCACACCTATAGTCCCCGCTTCTGACCTGTGAGCTCAGCTCTCCTTCCCGAACCTCCGCAGCGCACTCCCAGCCCCACTCAAGCTCACTTGGCAGCCTTGAACTCAGCGAGGTTCACACACCCGCTCACACGCCGCCTTAGATTTGCCTCCAGTGGCTTCCGCATGGGGATAGGACCTTCTGGGGGCTTTATTTCTCAAGATCTGTGGCTTTGTTGACAACGAGATTGACACTGTACTCCTCGCCTTGGGCTGCCCCCCACCCCGCACCTGGGTGTAGAGAGTAGAAAGATAAGGAAAGGCACCGAGCCTGGCCGCCTCTGTGCTTGGGGCCTTTCAACCTTGGTGGGATGGGGAAAGAGGGGAATGAGATGGACACCCATGTGGTCACCCCTGACGGGCTGTGACTTCACCACAGCTGCAGAGGCACCCCCAACTCCGTCGAACTGGCAGAAGCCACCTACAATTGTCATTACCTGTCCTTACCACCTCTGGAAACTGAGGACCCGGTGATTTTAAATCTTTCTATGTTATGTCGGTCCTCTGCTTTTTATCTCCGCACGGCACTCACCTTTAGATAGTTCCTCTGGATTTTAACTCAGCCCTTGACTATGGACCCTCGTCAACGCACCCAAGTGGCCTCCTCTCAGGACGGTGACAGATTTCCCCCAAGTCGGCCCCTTTACTCCAGCGTGTGCAATGCCCCCTCCTCCCTCTAGAGGGCTCTGAATCAGCGGTAAGTAAAGGTATCCACTCCGTTTACATGTACAGTCAAGGGTTTTATTTGAAGGATTTGTAGTGACTCACCGGAGGAAGGAGGTAGTGGCCACTCAGGCTAAGGGAGGGCAGATGCCAGGCACCTCATCCTGGGCAGAAGCTCATCATCTTCTCATCGCATGGCTGCTGGGATCCATCCGATCAACTGTGGTTTTCCCAGTCACAGGTCTGCATACCAACAGCCAGGCCTGTCTTGGATCTCATGTCTACTCAACGCACAGGGAGGGTTGGACATACCGAGTGACAGTCCTGCGGGAGTGCCCATGGTGGCCAGCAACATCCACCCAAGTGCCTTCTCTGGCCTAGACTGGAGGCACTCTCAGTGAACATTGCGTACCAGGCAAGGGTTACAGGTAGGAGGTGACTGGGGCGCAGAAAGCCGTAGGGCAGCATTTCTCAACCTGTGGGTCACAACCCTTTTGGGGGTCACATATCAGATAACCTGCATGTCAGATATTTACATTCCAATTCATAACGGGCAAAGTTAGTTATGAAGTAGCAATGAAATAATTTTATGGTTAGGGGATCACCACAACACGAGGAACTGTACTAAGGGGTCACAGCATTAGGAAGGTTGAGAAGCACAGCTTTAGGACTTGACCCGTGGTCACCCAGCAGCACAAACATATGGCAAGGATGTGTGGATTCACCTGGTATTCTTGGGTTTGGTATGACTCACCTGGAACCCCTGGAGGTCCCCCCTGTAGACCACGCCCCCCGCAGATACTTTTTGGGGTAAGGGCTTCCTGACTACTGTCGAGAGAACAGCAAGCCCAGACCGCAAAAAGATCCAAAGGAGGCAGCTGCGGAAGGGCTGCGGGGAGATGCCGTCCCTCCCAGGCCAGGGCTTGCATCTGCAGATGGGTTCAAGGAAGAAGAGCCGGGACCTGGAGAGAAGGCAGGTGGAGGAGGGAAGTGGAAGGAGGCAGGGCCCTGGGATGCAGGCGGGCAGGTGACAGGGATCCCAGCAGCACCCACGTCTACCCACGCCATGTCAATCTCATTCTTACCTGCCGGGCGGGTAGAGAGCAGATTGGTCACGTGCCCCGATGTGCGAGGCAGCTGGAGTCTCTCTCCTCTTCTGCTCTGTGAGGATTTTATGGTCCCCTGCGATGACTGGGATTCAGCCATTGCAAGGATCTTCTGTGTCCTGGATTCCACAGCATCAGCACACCCACTTCCCCTGTAGACTCACCAAGAGCCTTCCAGAAGATGCCGTCTCTGGACACCTCTGGGCTAAGGCCTGGATTCTGGCCAGCTTCAGCAGATACCATGGTATGATGAGGAAAGGTAGAGGCTCCAAGCCAGGCCCCATTTGCACCCTCCCCCCACCTCCACTGTCTTAAACAACTTTGGTGATCCTTGCTCCAGGAATGAAGGTAGGAAAGCTTTCCAGGAGCCCTGCTCCCCAGGAGCCTGGGTCTTTCCCACTCTACCTGGAGGTCCCTGAGGCCTTAGCCAGGGAGCAGAGAGGTCCCAGCGGGGTGAACATGGAGGGACTGTTGATTGGATGGTTCTGCTTCTCAGCCAAGTCCCAGCTCAGGTCGGCCCATGTTTTGCATTTCCTGAAGGGAGTCAAGGAAGAGCTGTCTACCTGCCAAAGCAACAGAGCTCATTAGCAGAGGCTGCCTGAAGACGCCCGCCGCCCAGCTCAGCAGCTGTCCAGGGTAGGGAACAGAATGTAGGATGAGACAACCTGGGGCAAACTGCAGAGAAGGGCCTGGGGACAAACATGGCTGTAAGGTTCTGAGGGCACCTTTGTAAGAGAGGTCTATGTTGCCTTCCTGTTGGGGGCGGGGAGCTGTGCTCACTCTTGGGAGGAAGAGGAGGGGAATCCTCCCCTACCCTGCTGAGCAGGTGGACCTCCCCTCTGGATGCTCACTTTGGGAGCCCCAAAGCTGGAGGGGACTCCAGGGCCACAGGCATCTCCCTGTGGGCTTGCTGTCTTGCACAGGCTGGAGAACTGCTGTGGGAGACCCCTGGCTCCAGCTGCTCGCAGCTTTGCCTGGCCTACCCCCTCCCCACCCCCAACCCCCATAACATGGTCCCCGGGAAACCCCTGGATCCTGTTCCCCAGCTCTCTCCTGCCTTCCTTGCCTGGCTGCAGCTTGTGCCAGAACAAGCAGGAGGGAGGATGGGGAAGGGAAGTCTATGCTTCTGATGGGTTTACACTGAGTCACACCAGCTTGGAATTCAGGCCATCGGGCAGGCTGGTAAGGACTGTCATGGGAAGGGAGTGTGGCAGCCCCTGCCCCTCTCACATGCACCTTGCCCCTGAGGACACTCTGGCATTGACTGTGTCTTCCCCCACCCTTTCCAAGGCTTCTCCCGATTCTTTATTTCATAAGGTCATTCCCCCAGTGCTTGCTACAAGCCTGCACGGTGCTGCAGGCTTTCCCTGTGGGGATGCCCTTGTTCCTATATGAGGAAATGAAAATCCAGCTCCAGGGAAAAATCCCTCTGGGTCCTCCCGGGTCTCCTGTCTCATTCCTCAGCACATTGCTGGGTCTTCAGAAGCCTCTAGCTCAGCAGTTCTCAACCTGGCAGGTCACAACCCCTTTGAGGGGGGTCCCATATCAGATATCCTGAATATCAGATATTTACATTATGATTAATAACAGTATCAAAATAACATTTATGAAGTAGCAATGAAAAAATGTTATGGCTGGGGGTCGCCACAACATGAGGAACTGTATTAAAGGGTCGCAGCGTTAGGAAGGTTGAGAACCAATGTTCCAGCTGCTTCTCACCACCTCTTCAAGACATGACCTACCACCTCCTCACAAGATCCCTGTTTCTACACTTGCTGTCCAGAGTCCCATCTCCACAAAGTGACCAGAGCCACCCTCTAAAGACATCCTTTTAACAGGGTAGCTCAGTTGGTAGAGTACTTGCTTAGCGTGCACGAGGCCCTGGGGTTTGGCCCTCTGCACTACCGAAACTGGGTGTGTTGGGGTACACCTATAACCCTAGGTTGGGAGGCCAGAGGATCAAAACTTCCAGGTGAAGGTGACCTTTAGATACATAGGGAGTTCAAGGTTGGTTTGGGATATATAACATCCTTCCTCAAAAACTGAACAAAGCAAGGAAAAAAAAAAAACCCAACCAAGCAAAGACCCATTGTGTCTCTGTGTAAATCTTTCCTCAGTATCTTTCAATCTCAGTTCCCAAACCCCACCACAGAAGCAACCAATGAGCCCAATCCCACCCACCCCTGCCGCCCCTCTCACCTCACCCCTATCACCTGGTCCCTTCTTTTCCAGACACACTGGCTTCCTTGCTTTCTGTGACAGTGTCAACTGTGTCTCGGCCTCGGGGTCCTTGAACATGTTGTCAGTTTACCTGGATGATCTATCTTATCCTGCATAGCCCAGGTCTAGGCCTCAGTCCTCCCAAGGTCTCTTCTCAAATGGAGACTTTCTTAAAGAAGCTATGATGACTAATTTTATGTGTTAACTTGACTGAGACGCGGAGTGTCTAACTATTTGGTCACTGTATTGAATGTGTCTCCAAGGACATTTTTAAAGATGAGATTAACATTTGTATTAATAGGTCCATAAAACAGTTGCCTAATGTGAGTGGGTCTCATCCAGTCCTCAAAGGCCTGTAGTGTGGTTTGAGTATAAAATGTCCTCCATGGGAGGGAGAGAGAGAGAGAGAGAGAGAGAGAGAGAGAGAGAGAGAGAGAGAGAGAGCAGGAGAGGAGAAAAGTATAGCCTTGAATGAGGACCTATGGAGAAGATGGGCTGATATTTAATTGCTCCACGTATTTGGACCTCAGAGTGCTGGTAAAGGAGTTGTGGAGAACAGGATATGTGGGAGGACAAGGGCTCAGATGGCAAGGCCAAGACACCATTAGCCGAAAACAGAGCTCTTGGGCAAATGAGAAATGTGTGTTCCCATGGCTAGTACCCCTGTCCAAGAACTGGAGACACAGCTCTACTCTGAGCTAGATTGGGGGAGCAGGACCCCACAAGTGGCTCTTCAGAGACAACCGTGGCTTCCCTCTCTCCAGCACATATCAGAGAAGTCCCCAAGTCCTGCCTCCAAAGGCTGCTCAGCTTCCTACTTCCTGCCATCAGTCCCCAACCCCCACTTATCAGCCCACCTGCCCTGACAGTGGCCCTATACCCTCTAGGAATAAGATGTCACCTTCCCAGTTCCCTCCTGAGACCCGGCAAACATAAAACCATGAGCTGGCATGTGGAAAGAGGTTCTCAGTGACCCCCTTCTGCTCCAGCTTCTCCCATACTGGTCAAGCCACTGGTCTAAGTTCTGGAAAGCGCTTACCTTAGGCCTCTTCCCTGAAGATCCTAAGAGGTAGGATAAGCAAGCCTTATCCTACTAGGCAAGTATTTATGCCCTAGTGAGGCAGGGTCTAGGGAGGCTGGCTCTCCCTGTGGCTCCAACACCCAACCATAGCTTTGACTCTTCTGCTTGGCACCTTCTTGCTCAGACAGAAGCTGTCCCACGGGAGCACTGTCCCCCTCTAAGTCAGCCCCGTGCCCCATCCTTTCTACAGGTCTCCACTCTTCCCTCAGAAACTCCATCACCACCCTCCCTCCTTTTCCCGGTCCAAGCCCTCCCTTGTTGCCCCACCAACCCCACCTGCTTGCAGAAACTTCCCTTGGCTACCTTAATCCCTTCCCCAGAATCCCAGTAGCAGTGAAATCCATTCATCACTAGGTAGACATCACCTGAGTGCCCGCACTTGCATGCCCTGTGCTGAATACAGTGGACAGAGAAACGAGCCCCCTGAGACCTTGCCTGCCAGGGGCTTCCAGATGAGAAGGCCAGTGTGGACATCTCTCCCTGGGTGCTGGGATCACCTCCCACAAACCATTCTGCAGCCATCTGAGCAACCGCTCCTGGAGCTGGCCCATCCTCCCATTCTGCTCTCTACTCCTGCACAAGTAATGATGGGACCAGGCAGGTGTCTGTAGGTAAATGGTGGAGGACAGACCTAGTGCTGGAGGAACCCGGGAAGCTGAGACTCTCTAAGATGGATGGGATGAGGGAGGGGAGCCTGGGAAGCTTTTCCAAGGTGGTCTGTGCAGCGTGGGGAAGTGAGAGGTGGATGGGGACAGGGGTGTGGAGACAGAATGGACAGCAGCACAAAGGCTCTCAGACAGACTTCCCCAAAGCTTGGTGTTCTGGCCAGCAAATGGTTTTGTGGCTCTTCCAGTGAGCCATAGATCATCTCTGAAGGGTTTTGAGCAGGGAAGTGAAAAGGGACAGGCTGCTGGTGAGTAATAGCTTTATAGTAATCTGATGAGCAGCAATGGGGCACAGATTGACCTAGGTGGGTGGGGCAAAGAGACTGGGTTGCAGCCAACTTCAGATATAATAGCCAAGAAAGGACAGGGTACAGATTATCTGCTAGGTGGGGAGAGGGGTCCCAGGGACAAGGGCAGGGGCCTGCCCCAAGAGAATAATAAGGTGGCTAGATCGTATACCATAGGCAGTCCAATTTAATAAGAGGATGTTAAGGACCCATGATGTACAGAGATAAGCAATATCGATGTCAGTTTTCAAGATGCAGGATTTGATAATGAGGATGGTATGTGAAGGGCAAAAGTGACCGGAGGAAGCAGAAATAGAAACTAGAGAGGGGAGGAGGCATGCTGTCTTCGGGGCGCAGGTCCCTCACTGTGTTACCTCCACCACTCCAGGATGGTTTTCCCAGCACTGTTCCCCTGCCTAAGATGACAAAGTGTAACAGGACAGCCATGAAGCCTGCAGCCCCACCCTGAGGGAGGTCCTCAGAGCCGTGCCTTAGCCCACACAAGGGGAAGGATGCGCACCAAGCAGGGCCTAAGCCCAAGGGTTTCACTTAGCTCTGAACACTGTGCGAGTGACCTTGCGTGACTCCGTGCTCCTCTAGCCACGCACTGGCCACACTTAACTATAAAACAGGAATGCTTCTGCCTTCCAAAGGGGAAGTATGTCCATCCCCCAACGGCACACTGCCGCTGCATCTCTACTTTCTTATTCCTTCATTTCTGAAGTCTCAAGGTCAAACTTCTAAATGCCTTTTGAAGCTACCCGTTTGTCTCTGGCCACCCCACTCCCACCCCCTTCCCTACCCCCCGCCCTGCCCTGAGGAAGACCTAGTGCTCTTGGGATCTCTGGGACTAGAGACCCCCCACTGGCCCACTCCACGGGAGCCCTCTCTCCTTCAATCCCCCCAAATTTAAATGCAAACCTGCTTTTCTCCCTCCACCACCTAAGAAATCCTTAAGTGGTTTCTGGCCACTCTTAAACGGAAATCACATCTGATCACCTGCCTTCTCCCCACGCGTCTCCTGTGTCAATCTCCTCCTCTCTCTGGATGCTCCAGCCTTATTGGCATGCCTCCAGTTCCTTGAACACTCCAAGCTCGCCTCGGGGTCTTTGCCCTTGCTGTCCCCTCTGCCGGGGACCATGTCCCTCCCACTTCCCTGGGTGACTCCAGCACAGCCTGCAGCAGGGAGCTTAATTATCACTCCCTCTAAGAGACCTTCCCAGAGCACCCAAATTAAACTGACTCTGTTAGTCCAGCGCAGAGCGCCCTGTGCTTCTTCCCTGAGCTTTCCTCTCCTTTTGCAAATAAATATGCATGGCAGTGGTTCCTTTGTTGGTGGACTTAATGTCTGTCTGTCCCTCTGGACTAGATCCCCGAGGACAGAAGGCTTGTCTGTCTTACTAGCAGCTGTACACTCAGCACTCATAATTAGTGTTGACAGAATGGAAGGAAAGGTGCATTGAACGAGGAAGGCTGGAAGCAAAGAAGGACAAGGCGGGGAGGGTGGTCTGTGTCTTTGGACCTCCAAAGCAGACCCTCAAAATGGCTGTGCTGGTGACAATGTCCTAAACAGAAGGACTCTGCCCGGTTAACTGAAGCCTAAAGGTGGGTTTCTGTTGACCAGAAAGGCAGATCTCTAAGGCAGTTTCTGTTTACCAGGAACCTCCCTTAATCCCATCCCAGGAAGGTCAACTACTTTGGACATGACATCTAGTTCCGAACAGCCTGTATGAGCTCAAAGACCATCCCCTGCTAACTGTCATAAAATCTGCTTGCTTTTCTGACATTCTGCTTCTCTCTGGCCCCTGAACCCCACCCCAAGAAGTAGCCTTGGCAGTTTGATCCCCAACAGACCTTTCTTTCTACCCATGCAGTGATTCAGTTCAGTGGTTTCACTGAGCCCTCCATTGTAGTCTGGTGGCAGGATCTCTGGGTTGAGCTTCTGTGACTCTTCTAAGATTTGGTGGACAGAAAGGGTGGTTGACCAGAGTCTGCAGGGGAATTTGTCCTGAACTGCCCATCCCTCACCACCCTCTCCACAAGGACAAACAAAGCAAGGCACAGGCTCCATCCTCAAAGGTGGGTGCTTTCTGTCCACTACTTCCTGGTCATACGAAGAGGCAGAAGAGAGGGGATCGGGCAGAAGTGTGACCAAGAAATCAGCCAGAGAAGGTCATTGTCAACACAGACAAGCCACTAGACTTCAGGCAGGACCATGAGCAGACACAGAGAGGCTTTGTGACAAATGAGCAAAGCTGGGCAGAGGGGCAGGGCAGAACCTTGTCTCGGTGGCTGGTTCGGACCCGTGTCTTGTTTTGCGAACCAGGCTGCTGCCCACGGAGAGAGATTCTCATTGTTCATGGCCCTTGCAAGTGGAAGTGGATACTACAGCGATCAGCCAGAGAGCCCCCCCTTTAAGGGCCACATCTTCCTGTTGTAACTGTGATTAACGGCAAGTGAGTGACCCTTCCCTCCCTGAGAGCTCTGGGAGAGGGTTCTTCCAATGGGCATATGATTTGTTTGTGCGATGACTGGGATGTGGTTTGTTCCCACCAAAAGCTCTGTTCAAGTTTGGTGGCTTTGCTGGGAGGAGGGACCTTTAACAGGGATTCATGCCTTTCTCTTGAGACTGGGTGAGGACACTTGAGAGTCCGGTCGCAAGGCCGGTCCACCCCTCTGTTCCCTCCCTGCCTCCCACAAGCTCAGCCACTTGCACTTTCTACTCTACCTCCAGAAACACATGGCTCTCACCAGAAACTGAAAAGATGGTAGCATCTTGCTCTTGGCCTTGTAGAACCATAAGCCAGAGTAAATGGATCTTCTTTATAAATGATCTGTCTTCAGACATTCCATTACGGCAGCACAAATCAGACGAGACACTGTGTAATTTCGTTTTGTGATTTCGTCACCTGGTGAGTGACTCATCTTTCTTCAGTTTAGCTTCATGTTTCTTGATTTGTCACCTGCCTGGCAACAAGTTGTTCCTTGTCATTTTCTCTGTGGAGTATTTGTTTTCGTTAGTTCACGTTAAAATAGAAATATTTCTTACTTGAGTGTTCCGCGCTAATTTTTAGGCCAGTATTTATATTCTTTTTTATCAGCTCAGTAATAATATTTTCCAGACCTATTACAAGTTCTCATTGTCTTCACGGTTTCATTAGCCATAAAATGAAACTAAATAGAGTAACAGTTGTTTAATTTAACATATGAATCTTATTCTTGTTCTGAAAATAATTTAGATAAAAATAACGTTGTGTACACTGAATGGTGATGAATTGAGACAGTGCCGTTTATAGAACTCCATTCTATTGATATCTTTAGCGTTCCTTTCTTTCTGATGATAATGAAAATCCAACCCCCCATTTCCCGTTCCACCTACTTAAACTCACGTGGGGGAATTGGACTGGGAGGGAGGGGAGGGGCCTCCAATCTTGAAGACTGTCGGCTCCCACTGGGGCTCTCCACATCAAAAGGGGGGTATGGACATTTTCTCCTGGATGCCCTGAGTCCCATGGATAAATGTGTTAGAGGATCTGACTTCAAGAAAAAGACCTTTCTAGAAGGTCAATCGCTCCCTCATTTCAAGTACAGATGAGGAATGTCGGCAGCACCCTCTGAACTTGGAGGGGAAAAGAAACCCCAAACTGCACAGCTGGTGACCATGTTGCACCCTGGGAGTGGTCCTGGGGATCCTGCTACCAGGCCTGGAGCGGTCCTCAGAGATGGCCTCCAGCTCTGCAGACAAGTAGCCCAAAGCTGGTTCGAACAAATGCAAACAGAGCTGTGGGAGCTGGAGACCTCGGAGTAGGGGAGCAGGAGCCAAGGGCTTGAGCAGGCTTTTTGGGTTTTTTTTTTTGGTTTTTCGAGACAGGGTTTCTCTGTGTAGCTTTGTGCCTTTCCTGGAACTCACTTGGTAGCCCAGGCTGGCCTCGAACTCACATAAATCTGCCTGGCTCTGCCTCCCATGTGCTGGGATTAAAGGCGTGCGCCACCACCGCCCGGCTTGAGCAGGTTAGGAAGGGGTCTTCTCCGGAGGATTTCACTCTCTAGGCTGTGCTCTCTGCATTACGACACAACACACAGCAACGGCAACTTGAGGGTCAGCAGCAGGACTCTGGGTAAAAGCACTTGCCCCCCAAGCCTGACAACCCGAGTTCAGTCCTAAAATCCTCATGGTGGAAGGAGAGAAGCGACATCCAGGAGTTGTCCTCTGACCTCTACATGCATACCATGCACAAGTGTGCACACTCACACATGCAATATATAAATGTTAAAAAAAACCCTAAAAACAAAAAACAAAACACAAAACAACACAAACAAACAAGCAAAACAGCCGCAATGCAACCTAAGGAGGGAAGGGTTGATTTTGGCTCACAGCTAGAGGGTACCGTGCACCACGGTGGGGAAGGCTTGGCGGCGCGAGCGTGAGGTGGCTGGACACAGTGAGGCTGTAGACATGAAGGACAGAGAGAAGAAAGCTAGTGGTGAGCTCACATGGTCCTTTCTAGCCAGTCCAGCCCGCTGGCCCGTGAGTGAGGCCACCCGTAAGTAGCGCTGATCTACTGACATCAGCTAACCCAACCTAGAAACTACTTTACATGTATCCCCAGATGTTTCTCTCTTAAGTGATCCTAGACCCTAACAAGATGTCACTCAACATGAACCACCATACCCTCCACATAGTGACCTCATCCCAGGCTGGTGGGAAGTCCTCTGGTGACCACCACTGCTTCCTGGGCTGGGATTCCCAACATGGCAGCAGGCAGGTGCTGGACAAGGCTATCTGGACTCAGAAAGTCCGTCTTGACACTCTTCTACCCTCGGCCTAGGAGTGCCCACTTCACCAGGACCTAGACCAGCACATCCTGGGTGCCCAGATGGGAAGCCATGACTCTGACTCTACAAAGGTTTCATTTAGACTTGAGGACCAATGCACAGGTTCCTATAAAGCCCCAGAGACAATCCCTTTGTGGCCACTCTGTGCCCCCCCCTTGTCCTGATTGTCGTCTCTATGTCTTTTCTCTTCTACCCCCACCTCTGTCTCTATTTTTACTTCCCCCAAACAAACCTCCTGGGGGCAGGGGGACAATTAAATAAAGCCACAGCGGGGAAAGGCAGCAAGAAAAGTGAAAGGAAGAGTGTTTTGTACCCAATTCCCATCCAGGGCTATAGAATGGGAAGGCCAGGGTTGCCCTGGGAGGGGAGGCTGGAGGAGAGCAAAGCCAGTGTGTACCAGCACCAGACTTTGACTATGACACCAGGAAAAGAAACCCGGACTCGCAGATGTGGTGAGGAGAGTCTGTTTGGCATCAGGAATAATCTTGATGGCTGAGTCAGAACAGAACTGGCAAAAGCTGGAGCCAGGCTCACACTGCCAGCCACTAGTCACTCGTACTGGACTTGAGCAACAAAACACAGGGAACACCAGTCTCCTATCGTAGGGTAATGGCAGCACAGGACTGCAGTTGGTGAGAGAAGGGGACCACACAAGGTGAGGCAGGCAGTTTTGCTTAGACTTCTACCAGGGCGCTTTTCAGGTGAGTGCAGGGCTACTGGTATGGAGCAAACTGGAGAGTCAAGATGGCTTGTCGGGATGAATTCTCCCCTCCCCCATTCTCCTGAAGAAGTTCTAACTCCCAATACCTCTGTGCATGACTACCTTTAGAGATAAGACCTTTAAGACTAATGATTAGATTAAAATAAGGGTCTTGGTGGGGGCACTATTCCAATGTGTTCTTTAAAAAAACATCATTGTACATATATACATTGTACATGGTTCTGTGTTGCATAAGGATTCGTTCACACATTGAGTACAAGTCCTCATGCCTCTCCTCTCCCCTTCTCACGCAGTCTGTGTTCTGTGTGAGCACACATGTGCTCATGTGCACATGCCAGAGGCTAATGTTTTCTTCCTCTTGCTTTCTACCCTACTTTTTGAGGCAGAATCTCTCACTGAACCCGAAACTTTCCAACGCAGCAAGACTGGCCAGCCAGCAAACCCCAGGAATGCTCCTGTCTCTGCCTTCCCAGGGCTGCAATTACAGATGTGCAGTGCCTCCCCCAGCTGTTTTATGTGGGGTCTGGGGATCCTCACATGTACGCAGCAAGCACTTAACCAACTGAGCTGCTGCCTCAGCCCACAGTCTGAGGGGGTTTGTTGTTGTTTTAGTGATTATCGATACATGATCTGACTGTG
The DNA here is from genome assembly GCF_007827085.1 of Peromyscus californicus insignis. Taxonomy (NCBI): domain Eukaryota; kingdom Metazoa; phylum Chordata; class Mammalia; order Rodentia; family Cricetidae; genus Peromyscus; species Peromyscus californicus. Next base: position 41,886,570 of record NW_026294584.1, on the reverse strand, counting down.
TAGCTCTTGCTGGGCTTGAACTCACAGAGATCTGCCTGCCTCTGTCTCATGAGTGCCTACATTAAAGGAATGTGCCACCTCACCCAGTGACAACCTGTGTTCTTTATCAGAGAATATTCTCTTTGGGAGCTACAGATAAGCGCCTGGTTTCCTACCTGTAGCCCTCAGAGCTGCGAGAGAGACTGAGGGCCCTATAGCAGCCCTGGTGGGTAAGTGGTTGAGGGCTGGGTCGCTATGCAAAGAGAAGACTCCTTAAAGTCTGGGATAGGAGAACAGAACAGGGTCACCACAGTTCATGCAGGAGCTCAGGTAAGCCCAGGGGCTGGGGTGAGGTGGGGGATGGGTAGTAAGACCTCAGGAGGTACTTGGAGCAAGCCTTCTGGAGTGATCCTAGGAAGACCTCACCTTTAGAACAACAACTCTACCCCTAGGGCAAATGCTGTACTGCGGGGTCATAGGAAAGAGGGGACTTTCAGCCCTCCAGGATCAGTGTCTATCAGAGTAAAATTCAATATATTTTAAAGGAAGAGAGTATAAAATATATTTGCTATTGGACATTATTCACAGTGTCCAGAAGATCACGACAATATCTTAGACATAAGAAATGGGAATATGTAACCTATGGTTAAGAATAATCAACTCACAATTGTAAAGCAATAGAAACAAGTCCTCAAGTGAGAGAGATGTTAGAATTAGTAAATACAGCTCTTACAAAGTTTAGGGATTTACAAGTAGAGGATACATACATGAGCGCATACAGAAATTTCCACAGAAAAATGTTAACTATCCTCGAAGATGACTCAGTGGGCTAAAGTACCGTCCACCAGGTCTGGAAACCTGAGTTCAATTCCCAGGACCCACACGGTGGAAGGAGAGAACCTACTCCCACAAATTGTCTTTTGACCTACACACACACACACACACACACACACACACACACACACACACACATACACACACACACACACACAACCTTATCAGGATCTTGAAAACTAAAAACCAGAGGGAGCAGGGCCACACTAACACTACTGATTATGGCTGACTTCTCAAAGGCGATAACGAGGAGGAAGCAATGAAACATCTTTTGGGGCTTGAAAGAAAACAAACGCCCTTCCCCTTGAATAACCCGTCAACTCCAAATTATAGATCTACTGAAGATGTTTTTCAAAAACAAAGGATTAAACTTTTAGAAATATAAACATCGAGAGAATTCATTCTCAGGCAGATATCCATGTCAACACTGATAAAGGAAGTTCTTCAAGCTGAATGGAATCGATACCAGATAGACATTGGGATCGTACAGGAAGAAGAAAGAACACTTGAAGTTAAATACATGGGTAAATGCCAAAGGCTATTATTTTTCAATTTGTTAATTGTTTTAAAGACAACTGTAATGCTGGACATATAAAATATATACAAGTCAAATTCCTGGGGCTGGAGAGGTAGCCCAATGGTTAAGAGCACTTTCTGCTCTCCGGGAGGACCCGGGTTTGGTTTCTATAGCAGCCACTGCAACTCTAGTTCCAGGGATCCAATGCCCTCTTCCAGCTTGCATAACACATGTGGTGCACCTCTTCTGGCACCATGTAATACATACACGCATGTGGTGCACATAAATCCATAAAGGTGCACACACACACACACACACACAAATACACACATACACACCACATACACAAATAAAAGTAAATAAGTCTTAAAAGAAATCAAATGTATGGCAATAATAGCAAAAAGGATAAGGAACAGCAACGATTCCACAATCCACAATAAATGCTACATTTTCTAGAAAGTAGTAGCACAGTAAGTGGGCTGACTTGATTGTTAAGGAAGTGGATTCTACCACGTACTGATAGCTGTATTAGCATGAGAAATGTTGAGGACATTATGCTAAATGGACAAAGCCAGGCACAATTCAATCTACCTGACGCTATTTCACAGGTAAAACCATTGTGACAGAAAGGTCAGTGGTGGCCTAAGGCCAGGGGTTGGAAGAAGGCCTAGATTATAAAAAGATACTAAGAAATTGTTTAGGGAGATGTCTGGTGATAGTTTTCGTCAGCATGACAGAAGCTAGGGTCACGGGAGAGGAGGGAGCCTCAGCTGAGGAAATGCTTGCCTCAGACTGGCGTGTGGGCATGTCCGTGGGAACATTTTGCCGATTGTTGGTTAATGTGAGAGGGCCCAGCCGCTGTGAGTAATGCCATCTCTGGGCAAGTGGTCCTGGGAGATAGAAGAAAGGTCGCTGAATGTGAGCCTGGCAGGCAGCCAGGAAAAGCGTTCCTCCACAGCCACTGCCTCAGTTCCCGCCTTGAGCTCCGGGCCTGGCTTCCCCTGATGAAGGACTGCAAACCTGTAAGCCAAATAAGCTGCTTCCCCCATGCTGGTTTTGGTTTGTGTTTTATCACAGCAACAGAGAAGCGGACAGGACAAGATGGAACAAAACTATATCACCAAGGTGATGGGGTTGTGTGCGCACACAATTACTAAAAATATCAAACTCAACAAGTGAACTTTATTGTGTATAAAGTATACCTCGGTAACGCAAAACCAGAAGATCTGGCTAAGAATATGAAGAACATAGACTATTGATAAAGGGAAATCAGGTTGGACTGGGAGACTATGATTGCGCACCCCAGGACTTACAGCCCCAGTGGGAGCAATGTGGTGGTGGCACACGGCGGGGGAGGCGGGGAGCTATGTCCAGGTGAGGAGGAGGAATGAGTCCTTCCTCTCGGCCCCGCCCCATGGTGTGCTCTTGCTAGTTGTGTTACTATAGTCTTGCTAACAGCCCCAAAGCCCTCTGCTCCTGCAAGTTCCTGGTGGCCACTCTGTTCCGCCCACACTGGCCTTCTTCTGGTTCATCAGACTAATATGACATGCTGGGCTCTTTGCTGCTGTTCCCCTCGCCCAGAATGCTCTTCTCTCAGCCCCAGGTTACTACCTTACCTCATCCAGGTTTTTGCTCAGTTCTCAATTTCTCAACAAGGGGTCCACAGATACTCTACGGGACTCTACGCCCTTACCTGGCTTTATGTCTCTACTTTTCATTTTGGTCTTGCTAAATTACTTTATGCTGGGTTTTTATCTCCCCCGCTCCTTTTTTGAGATAGGGCCATCCTCTGTAGGCTGATCTGGTCTAAAACTTAGTAATCCCGCTCCTGCTACCCAAGTGCCAGAACTCCAGGCATGAGTCAGTACCATCAGCTTATGATTTGCTTATTTCTGAGGTCCAGCATTGTCTGTGTCTACTGTTGACTATAAGCTTACGAGAACAGATGAGTAGAATGTCTTTTGCCCAGTGTTCCCTTGAATTTTATTTGTAGAAGGCTTTTAGCTATGAACTGCATGTGGCCTTTAACTGAGAACTGCACTTGGCCTTTGTCGGTTTAATGGGTAGTTGGCATTTTCTCCCAGTTTGTGGCTTTTGATTTCTCCCTTCTTCTTGTGATTCATTTGATGAATGAGGCCTCTTTGCCTTTTTTTTTTTTTTTTTTTTTTTTTAGATTGAGACAAGGACTCACTATGTAGCCCTGGCTGTCCTGAAACTCACAGAGCTCCGCCTGCCCCTGCCTCCACCTCCTGAGTGCTGGGATTAAAAGTGTGCACCACTACGCCCAGTAGAGAGCTTTACTTTTAACATGGTTGTTCTGTGTCTGGATTAGAGAATCTCTCACTGTCCAAGTTCATATAATCTGTTATCTTCTAAAACTTGTCTAGTTTTGTCTTTTAAATGAAAATATTGTATATATCTGGAATTGGGTTTTATGAAGGGTGAGAGGTATGACAGAAATTTCATTTTTTCCCACAGTAGATAACCGGTTCCACTCCATTTACTACACAGTTCCATCTGACCCAACAAATCTGCATTGCCCCTCCTTGCCAAGGGTCAAGTCTCCACGTTCCCAGTTCCCTCTCCTGTCTGGACCCACTCTGCACCACACTGTCCGAGTCAGGGCAGTACTAACATACTTCATGACTTTGGGCAGGCCATTCTTCCAAGTTCATTTTCTATGACTGGCTTAAAGTTTTTATCCAATACATAAATCACTTAATACCTTTAGAATAGAACACATAGGTATATATGATTCCATAGATATCGAACTAGATAGATATGTTTATTATGAAAAGCTTAAAAACCAGGCTATCAAACAAACAGTTTAAGCAGATGTTTCAAGGTGAATTTACAGATTTATATTTTTGAAAGACAGAATGGCTATGTCTCTGCTAACAGCAATTATCCCTGGTTGGTGAAACTGTGGATGCTTTCTATTGTTTTCTTGGTCTTTATCTCTGATTCACAAATTTTCTACCATGAACATAGATTATTTGTCATGAGGGGGAAACTAGCTTTGTAATTATTTTTAGGTAATGGTGTGTGACTATTAAAAGGGAACAGGAAAGCTCTGTGAACATTCCAAGCCCTCTGTCCCGGCTCTTCTGAAATATAATAACAAATAATAAATGTTGGGAGTGATGGAGACGCTAACTGCCCTGATCTGATCGTCACACGAGGTATACATACATCAAAACATCAGACTGCATCCACAGACATGGTCAACTGTGTGTCAATCAAAAATAACGTGAAACTGGGCCAGGGAGATGGCTCACCAGACACAAGAGAGCTGTATAAACAAGAGGACTTGAGTTATAATCTTCAGGACGCATGCAAAATGCGGATATGGTGGTGCCTATAACCTCAGAGCTGCAGGCGCAGAGACAGGAGGACCGCTGGAGCTTGCGGTCCCTCCCCCAAGAAAAAAGCTACAAAAGGAAAGGGGCTGAGGCAGTCAGGCAGCTGGTGGGGCAGAGCCTATAATCAGGAGGCCCGCGCTTTTATGTGGCTCCTGGGAGAACACAGCCTTGGCTAGAGGAAGCACAAGGAGGAGCTGGCTTGGGGGCCAGAGGACATGGTAAACTGGCATTTGGAGGAGATGACTTGGAGGGCAGGAGGAGAGTCTGGCTCAGAGCTGAGGGAGTAGGGCCTCTCAGACCACCTGAATTGAGGTTGGAGGGTCTGGGAGCTCAAGGGAGCACTGGAGTGGGAGGGGCCAGAAAGGAGAGCAGCCCGGTAGCCAATCAGGAGGAGTTAGAGGGAAGTAATGGGGGCTGGGTAGAAGAGGAAGGAGGAGGAAGAGGATAGGAGATGAGAAGGAAAAGGGGTGGGGGGGTAGAGGGAAGAGTAGTGGAAGTAGGAGGAGGAAGGGGAAGGAAGGAAGAGAGAAGGACAGGCGAAAAGGGAGCGTGGAAAACTTGGGTCTTGGGTGGGACAAGAAAGAGGAGGGACGCTACCTGAGGGGGTTCTGGGGATGACCCTGCAATGGACCCCGTGAGCGTAATCCAGGCCGAAGCAGAGCTTGAGGAAGGGCATAGAGAAGACAGCACTGGAACCCAGGGAGAATGTTTTTTCTAGAAGTTTCTAATCAAGGGAAAGGAGGCAGAAAGATCGCCTGCAGCAGCAGCAGAGGGAAGTGAGGCTTCCACGGAGCCTTGTGCACAGGCTGTGGAGAGGGAAGGGTACTGAACTGCCCTCTCATGTGTCCCTCGAGTGCCCCCAGGCTTCCCAAGGGCAAGCAGGGCCTCAGGCATCCAATGGCAGCTGCATTCTCCCTGTGACTCACTGTAGAGTACACTTCCTGGTGTTCCAACGGAACCTCCCAACTCCATCGACTTTTTGTAACTGTCAAGGAGTGTCAGAGCGTGAAACCCGTTACATAAGTGATCTAGCTGAAGCCAGGGTGCACTCTATTTGTTTTGTGACAGGGCAAAAATGGAAAGTTTTGCCTCAAGGCAGAAATATAAAACAAAGACAGAATATGATAGCCTCTTCGGGAGAGGCCTGCATGTAATGCTGTCCCTGCTGCTCCTTGCCAGTTTGTGGAACCTGTGTACCTCCCTGGCCTCGGAGTCTGTCTTCCACGCTCACCCATCAAAAACCCTCACTCCAGCTCGGCCTATCAGCCCTTTCTTTTGTCTCAGAGCTCAATCATAAAAAATATAACACAAATATAATACAACAAATAACTAATCAAGGCTTGAGGATGCGGCTTAGCAGTAGAGTGCTTGTCAATATGCTGAGCGATCCCAGGCACTGGAGAAACAACAAATCAAAACACCAGTCAATCAAATGAACAAACCAAAAGCTTGGTACTTGGACTGGAGATGTAGCTCCGTTGGTAGAGTGCTTATTCTATCATGCAGAAGCCCCCAGCGTTGCATAAACACGCATGTTGGCACATGCCTGCAATCCCAGTACTCAGGAAACGGAGGCAGGAAAATCAGAAGTTCAAGGTCATCCTCAGCTGCACAACAGGTTCAAGGCCAGCCTGAGCTTCAAAAAACACTATCTCAAAAAAAAAAAGGGATAATAAAATTAAAATTGTGGCTTTTAACTTCAGTAGGGTCTCATTACTCCACAATAAGCCTGAGTGGCCCCACTTCTCAACCACTGCCAACTGTGACTGCCTGTAATTTTCCCCTGAAGACAACTTTGACTCTGGTGACCACTGAAGCCTCCCGTTGTAACCTGCCCCAGCATCCTTCGGTCCACAGTGGTCCAGTCCATGTCACTACACTATGTTTCCTTCACACCATGAGCCTCACACCAAGGCCGTCTCTTCTCCTACTCAAAACCATGCTGCTGTCACGGGCTGGTTCCCTTGACACTCTGAAGTCCCTTCCTCTCACTTCCCAAGTTCTTGCTCTCTCCTGTATCTCCCGAGAGTCCTTCTTCCTCTGCTCTCATTCCTCTCCTTCTCAGTTAAGCTTTTGACGACAGTGATCTGTCGTTTCATATGAAAACGTTAATGGGAACAAGAATAAAATATCACAAATAGAAGGCAGCAGAAGAGTATCAAATTAATAACATATATGACCACAAAAAGCTTGTTCCCGGAATGTGGAGTCTGAGTGTCAAGAGATAAGATAATACAATCCATCTCAGGAACAGAAGCAAATGGTATGATCCTTTGACAGACCCCCCCCCCCGCCCCCGCCAGACACTTAATTGTCTGGAAATCATCTAGAAATCAAAGCACAAGATAAAACCAAAATAAGGACAAATATAATCAGGAGCCAAGTATATCTATCTATCTATCTATCTATCTATCTATCTATTTATCTATCTATCTATCTATCTGTCATCTATCCTGTGATGCACAGTACACTCTTAAAAATAATTTTAAAAAATTGAATTGAGTTAAAGAGTATATTTTAAAGATTCCTGGTGCATATTGAAAATGTGCTCCTAGAACAGTTGAAACTGTTTAAAAGCCAAAAAGATGAGAAACACTGTCCTGTAATGCACAGAGTGTCCTTGATTGGAGCAATCACAAAGCACTGCTTTATTTGAAGGTTCTAGTCAATGTGACCAGTAGAGAGAAGGAAAAAGCAATATCGTTGTTCAACAGGGAGAGTTAAAAATCTGATTGTCTGTCTTCATTGAAAACTTGAAGATCAAGTGAAAATTATGCCAGTCGATGAGTTGGAAAAAGTAGGTAGATTCAAAAGAAATATTGAAAAATTTTATTAGCTACAGTCAGCTAGAAATCATAATGGGAAAACACAAGAATTCACCCTGGATAGCAAGCAAAATACAAAATGTCAGGAAGGGACGGGCTGGGGACACAGCTCATGTGCTGGGCACTGGATGCTAGGACCACACCATGTGAACAAACAAAGAAATAATTACACAGTCAGAAGAATGCCAACCAGTATGCCACTCCTCAGAAAGAAAAGCTCACACTTCTTGTAATAATTTGAGTCAATCCGGAGCCAGGCCTTGTCTTAAGTCAGGAGTCCATATTGTAAAAATGCTCATCTTCCCCGACTCACTTACACACTCCATCATGGCAATCAACATCTCAGCTGAGTTTTAAGTAGAGTCTGATTTAAGGGATCTGTCATTATCTGGACAAGGATCAGTGAGGGAATTCATAAAACTCAGGGGGAAAAAATTCTGAATGGGAGCCTGGCATGCTTGTCACATCAAATATGAAACATATATATCTTAAGCCCATAGTAATTGCCGCGGTAAGGTCTCAGAGCCAAGGGAAACGGATCAAAGGAGCGGGACAGAAAATCCAATTGGCCTTTCAAGTTGGTGGGGAAGAGAATGTGCTGTTGAGGAAGTGCTGTGGGATAACAGAAAAACTGCTCGCTTCTGATTTGATTTACTGAAATACAAATTCTTTCCCTGTGTCAAAGACACCACACAACAGAAATGTTTTCAGAAAAAAAAAAGATATTTGCAGGAAAAGATTACATGATGTCTGAGATTTGCTTCAAAATAATAGAAGGAGGCTGGGGGGGGGGGTCAGAGATGAAACAAAACTGACTACTAATAATGATTGCGACCAGGTGGTGGAGATGTGAGACTTTATTCCACTATTCTGCCTTCCTTATAGGTACTAGAAACTTCAAATATCATATAGATTACAAATCCTAGCTAGGAAAGTATTTCCAACATGACCTATCAAGACAAATGTCCTTAGTGTGTGTGTGTGTGTGTGTGTGTGTGTGTGTGTGTATGTGTGTGTGTGCAGGGATCAAACTCAGGCCTTTCACATTGTCTTAGTTAGGCTTGTATTGCTGTGAGGAGACATCATAACCAAAGCAACTCTTATAGGAAACATTAAAAGGAAAATATTTAACTGGGTGGCTTACAGTTCAGAGGTTCCATCCATTATCATGGTAGGGCATGGCAGTGTGCAGGCAGATATGATGCTGGAGAGGTAGCTGAGAGTTCTACATCATACACAGGCAACAGGAAGTGAACTGAAATACTGGGTGTGGCTCGAGCATATATGAGACCTCAAAGTCTGCCTCCACAGTGACACACTTCCTCTAACAAGGCCAAGTCTACTTCAACAAAGCCACACCTCCCAACAGTGCCATTCCCTACTAGAGTATAGGGGCCAATTACATTCAAACTACCACATTCTACTCCATGGCCCTCATAAGCTTGTAACATTACCATAATGCAAAAATGCATTTAGTCCAACTTCAAAAGTCCCCATGGTCTATCACAGTCTCAACAATGTTTTAAAGTTCAAAATTCAAAATCCCTTCTGAGATGTATAAAATCTCTTAACTGTAATGCCCTGTAAAATCAAAGTAGAAAAACAGATCATATACTTCCAACATATAATGACACAGGATATCCACTACCATTCCAAAATGTAAGGAAGGGAGCGTAGTGAAGAAATACTGGACCAAAGCAAGACCAAAAACCAGCTGGGCAAAGTCCAAACTCTACATCTCCATGTCTGATGTCTAAACACTCTTCATCTCCAACTCCTTTCAGCTTTGTTGACTGCAACACACTTCTCTCTCTTGAGTTACTTCCACACCCTGTTATCAGCTCTCCTAGGCAGTTATCCCATGGCTCTGGCATCTCTAACATCTTGGAGCTTCCAAGGCAATCCAGGCTTCTCCTTCACAGCTTCACACAATGGCCTCTCTGGGCCTCCATTCAGGGACACCCCGACACATGCCTGGCCTCAGCAGCTTTCCTTAGTCTTGGAGGAATATTCCATAACCCCTTTCTTCTGTCCTTGACTCTACAGTCAGAACCACATGGCTGAAGCTGCTAAGTCTGCTGCTTGCTAGGGCTGGATCATGGCCCGCTCCTTCAATTACATCTTCACCAGCTTTCTGTTTTCCATGGTTTTCTTCACTGCCTAAGCTTGGCTGTCCTGGAACTTGCTTTGTAGACCAGGCTGGCCTCAAACTCAGAGATCTGCCTGCCTCTGCCTTCTCAGTGCTGAGATTAAAGTGTGCCCCACCACACCTGGCTCTAAGCATTTCTTTAATTTCTTTTCACAAGTTTGAAATTTAGCTGGGTGAGGTCTTGCCCCGAGGTCACCACTCCCTTTATTCCATCTCTTAATCTGTTTATCTCCTTGAACACAGAACTTAGCTCCTTTCCACTTCCTGGTGCTCCTTTTCTCTTCAAATTATACATTTAGTATTTTTCTTTTCTCTACTTACCCCTTTTCATTATAAATCTCTAAATGCAGGAACATTAGTAACCACATTAGAGAGTCTATACTACGTTGCTTTGAGATTTTCCTCTGCCAATAGAATTAATCCAAAACTCTTCATGTTAGCCTTAGGCAGACTCTTCGGACAAGAGCAAAAGGCAGCCACTTTCTTCAACAAAATATCACAAGAATTATCTGTAGGCAACATACTGAAATTCTTCTCCTCTGAAACTTTCTGAGCCAGTCCGCTACAGTTCAGTTCACTCTCAGCACCACTGTCTTCCATGCTCCTACTAGTATAGCCCATTAAGCAGTTCTTAAAGCATCCCACTGTTTTCCTAACCCAAAGTATCAAAGTCAATATTACTCCAGAGAAACACATGGTCCAGCCTATCACAGCAGTACCCCAGTCCCTGGTACCAACTTAGAGTTTTTATTGCTGTGAAGAGACATCATGACCAAAGTAAGTCTTATGAAGGAAAACATTTAACCGGGTGGCTTACAGTTCAGAGGTTCCATCCACTATCATCATTGTGGTGTGCAGGCAGACATGATGCTGGAGAGGCAGCTGAGAGTTCTACATCATACACAGGCAACAGGAAGTGAACTGAAATACTGGGTGTGGCTTGAACATATGTAAGAGTTCAAGTCTGCCTCCACAGTGACACACTTCCTCTAACCTACTCCAACAAAGCCACATCTCCCAATAGCGCCATTCCCTATGAACTCATGGGGGCCAATCACCTTCAAATTATCACACAAACAATAGGCAAGTGCTCTACACTGAGCTTCATCCCTAGACCAATAATTTTCTACAAATCTCCAGCCTTAATAATAATAAAAGAAATGCTATTTTTAAAATGAGAATTTTCAGTTTGTAAGGATAGCAAATATTGAAATGAGTCAGATTCAGACAGACAAATATTACCTGTTTTCTTTCATATAGAATAAATTCATACACACAACACACACATACACATACACACACACACACAATACACACACCCTGAAAATAGAAAGATGTCTATAAGAGGAGGAAGAAGAGGATGCAATGGAGGGTGATTGAATATTTGTGCCATGAAAGGAGAAAGATGGACTATTAGGGAAAAAGGAATGACCAAGGGAGGGAGAAAGGATGAAGGAGGCCCATGGGGTTGGGGTAAATAAGAAGAAAGAATAATGATACGCATGTATGAAATTGTCACAACGGAACTCGCGACTTTGTCTTCTGACTAAAACGTTAATTAAGGGCCAGTGAGATGGCTCAGCAGGTAAAGGTACTTGCTGCTGTCCCTCGCAACCTGAGTTCCATCCCCGGGACCCACCCACATGGTGGAAGTTGTCTTCTGACTTCTACATGTGCACTCGGGTACACACAAACACATACATGAAAAGAAATAAATAATAGTAAAAAGAAAGGAATAGGGAAGACGAGGAAGAAAGGTTGTGCTCAGAGGTGCAGGGAAATGGAGCCTCTCTTACATGGGGTCAGAAGAAAACTGTTCCAAATATTCCAGCCAGATTGTCCACATATGTCAGGATCCTTTGAAACATGCTTACACTTTGACTCAATTCATTTTTTGTGAATTTTTCTCATAGTTGTAGATGAACAAGTTCCCTTAAATGTCTACCCATGTATGTTTAGCATAATATTATTTATAACATTGAAACACTGAGAAAATCCCCTCAATTAGTTGACTGATGGCTTAGAAAGACGCTGTTGCATCCACACATTAGAAAGGATGACGTAGGCCTTATTTCCCGAGTGACTGCTGTCCTAGCTGAGGATGTCCTTGCCTGTGCCTGTATCTTGAAGCATTTTCCTTGATTTTCCCTCTAGGAGTTTCAGGCCTTTTTTAAAAAAATAAAATAAAAATATTATTTATTTATTGTTTTATGTGTATGCCTGCATGTATGCCTGTGTACCATGTGTATGCAGTGCTGGAAGAGGGCATCAGATTCTCTGAAACTGGAGTTGCAGATGATCGTAAGCTGCCATGATGTGGGTGATACAGGACCCAAACCGGGCCTTCTACAAGAGCAACAATGCTCTTAGCCGCTGAACCATCTCTCCAGACTCAGGTTTTCAGGTCTTTTATTAAGGTTGTGATCCATTTGGAATGAATTTTTGCACAGGATGAGAGATGGGGATCTAGCTTCATTCCTCTGTCTGTGGGTATCTATTTTTCCCAGCATCAGTTGTTGAGGAGGCTGTTTTTGTAAACAAAAACAAAAATAAAAAAAAAACCCTCCAATGTATATTGTGTCATTGTAGCCAAAAACTGGGTGGTTGTAGCTGTCTAGGTCTATATCTAGGCTTTCTATTCTGTTCACTAGCTAGACTATATGAAGAATAAGAATAAGAATAAGAATAAGAATAAGAAGAAGAAGAAGAAGAAGAAGAAGAAGAAGAAGAAGAAGAAGAAGAAGAAGAAGAAGAAAAAGAAGAAGAAGAAGAAGAAGAAGAAGAAGAAGAAGAAGAAGAAGAAGAAGAAGAAGAAGAAGAAGAAGAAGAAACCTAAGACTAACTAAACTAAAGAACAAGAAACCAAAGACCCAGGAATGATGTTGCATACCTGTACTTGCAGCATTTGAGAGGTGGTGATATAAGAGAATCAGAAGTTCAAGGCCAGCCTTGGGTACATACTATGCTTGAGGCCACTCTGGGCTATATGAAACCTTGTCTCAAAAAAAAATGTATCAAAATGAGATATCAATAGTTAAAGGAGAAGCCAGAAAACAACAGAAAATATATGGAAATCATTTATCTGACACAATATTTGTACCCAGACAAGGGATTGATATCTAGGATTATTTTTTAATGATCATAGAGTTTAAATTTTAAATGATAAAAAGTGTTCAGGTGATTACTGTAAAGCATTATGAATATACTTAATGACAACGTACTGTGTGTTTAACATGTTTTTAAAAGGAAATCAAATAACCCAACCAATAAATGGGCTAGTGAAATGAACAGACGGCCCTCAAAAGGTGAAGTACAAATGGCTGATAAACACATGAGGAGGTGGTCAACTTGCCAGCCATCAGAGAAATGCAGAACAAAGCCATATGAGATTCCATCTCACCCCAGTGAGAAAGGCAGCCACTTAGGAAATAGACAACAACAGATCCTGGTGGGGATGTGAACCGCTAATGGGAATGTAAACTAGGTCACTCATGGGAAGTTAGCCTGGGTCTTCCACCTGACCCAGCCATCCCAAAGGACTTCAAGTCAACGTATCATAGAGACGTTTGCTCGCCAGTGTTTACCGCAACCCTATCCACAATAACTAAGTTATGGAACCAACCTAGACACCAAAAACAGAGCACTGGCTAAAGACAGTGTGGCATAGATACACAGTGGAATTTATTTCAGTCTTAGAGAAGAATGAACTCAACGTCCTTGCAAGAGAAGGGTACAACTGGAGATTATCATATTAAGAGAAAGAAGCCAAACTCAGAAAAACAGATACATATTTTCTTTCAGTTGTTGCTCGTGGGATATATATATATATATATATATATATATATATATATATATATATATATATATACACGTGAAGTTGACTATGGAGAACAACAAAGGAGTTGGTTCTTTCCTTCCACCATGTGGGTCACAGGGCACAAAGTCGGGTTGTCAGACTTGATGACAAGTGGCTTTACCTGCTGAGTTACCTGACAACCCATCCACGTGTGACTCATATAACTATTCATATATATATATACATATATATATATATGAATATATATGTATATGAGAGAGAGAGAGAGAGAGAGAGAGAGAGAGAGAGAGAGAGAGAGAGAACATGTGCTAGGTGTGGTGGCACATGTAATACCAGCACTTGAGATGCTAAGGCAGGAGAATTACCACTAGTTCAAAGCCAGCCCCAGCTACAGAGTAAGACCCTGCTTCAAAACACAAGCAACACACACACACACACACACACACACACACACACATACACACACCAACATGCTATGTACACATATACTAAGTATAAAGTGTTTCATGTTTTCTTCTAATGCTTTTGTGGCTTCACTTTTAACTTTCAAGTATTTCCTCGATTTTGATGTAAAGATTGAAGGAAGAGTCACTTTTTCTCCAAAATATATCCCCAGCTGTTATAGCCTTAAATACTGAACAGCCTGTCTTAATCTCTCTGGTGTGAGATGCCATTTCAGGAAATGCTAAATTCCTCTATTAATCTGGCTCTCCTTCTGAGAGCTTCTGCTGTACCGCTCTGACTGAATGTTTTCCAGTACCTCTTTATTTTAATTATGTTTTCACAAATAGCTGAGCTGATCGCTTCTGAGGTGACTAAAGAGAATTTCCTGGATATCTGTGAGTGTTTATTTTTTTCATGAACACTTAAGAATAAACCTGTCTGATTCCAAGAATAAAAGATACCCAGGTAATTAAATATCAGGCATAATTTAAGAAGAATGAACATCATTGTAACACTTAGGATAAGCAATGTCCAAGTAAAGAACGAGATTTTTCATTTCTATTTGTAGCTTCTTCTGCTGAGATCCTCAGTAATGTTGTAAATTCTTCATATGATTCTTGTGTCTTTATTGCTATTGCAGTCAGTTCCATTATAATTTTAAACTTCTTGTTGTTTGAGGAATGATATTAATTTTCTATATTAATTTCACATCACTGATCTCATAGAATTCTTACTAGCTGCAATTTTTTTCCTGTCATTTTCTTGGATTTTCGACTTATGCAACCAGGTCGTTTTTCACTAAAGATACACTTTTGCTTCCTGTTCTGTGATCTGGCGCTTCTTCGTTTCTTCTTCTTATTTAACTGCTGTAATGACTACTTCATCTAACTACTCCTTACTCCAGTGGGAATCCTTCCATGGTTTTATCATTAAGCTAGCTGATGAGTTTGGTTTGAAATAAATAATAGAAATGGAAAAAGAATCACAACCCAAAATAGGTATTTCACAGTAGAGGGAAATAAAAGTGACTGGCGAGTCCCGAAAAGATGCTCTCTATTTTACACGCAGCAGTCTCAGACTGCCCTGTCTTATCATTTCATTTCACTGTGAGACAAGGTCACTCAATGCCACTCAGGCCGGCCTCAAGTCAGGATCTTCCTACCGCTGCCTCGCGGGGTTTAGATGGGCACCACTGTTCCTAGCTTAACTTGTTTTTTAAACGCTAAAACCAGATTTACCTTTTGTCCCTGGTCCAGCTTCTCTGTCCATGGCAGGCTCTTTGGACCCTTGCTTCAGCTGGCTCCCAGGCAGATGGCCCCTTAGTCCACAGCTCCAGCACAGCCCTTTCCCCAGAGCGTGCAGTCTGGACACCCTACGGGCTCCTCCGCAGCCCTGCTGGTTTCCTGCGAGAGGATCCACTCACCTCAACCACTGACCTTCACTGGGTGCGCCACATCTCCGAACTTCTACAGAAAAGCGCCGTCCCTCTTCCTTGTCCCTCCCGTCTAACAACTCACGTCTTGTCTCACATTTACTCAAGTGTTTGGTTTAATGTGCTTCCTCCTCCCTCCTGCCGCCGTGGCCATGATCCCTGCCTGACTGGAGCAGAGACCAAAAGGATTTTCCTTCTGCATTTCGGAACCTCTTAGAAACAGCTTCTGGATTTATTGCGGCCAAGGTATTTTTCCAAAAACAGAAATTCAATCCTAACCACCTTTCTTCTTAAAACTCATTGGTGAGCAGGGCACAGTGGTGCACACCTTTAATCTTAGCGCTTAGAAGGTGAAGCAGGAGGATCTCTGTGAGTCTGAGGCCAGCCTGATCTACACAGTGAGTTCCAGGACAGCCAGGACTACATAGTGAGATCCTGTCTCAACAACTACACCTCGTTGGTGGCTCCCCGTTCATAATGTAGAGAAGTTCTAAGTCTATGTTCTTGACAGGGTCCTTCTACCCTGTCACAGTTTTCCTGGGACACACACATACATACACACATGCACATACATACTACACATGCACACATACACATGCACGCACTTACGAATGACTCACAAACACATACATACTCATACATACACATGTGCACACACACTTACACATGCACGCATTTGAGCATACATACATACATCTGCATACATACACACACATACACACAGAGACACATACATACACATGTGTCCATATACACATGTTTATGAAATTGAAAATATGGTATGTATGTTTTCAAACTTCAGAAACAAAGTCCATTTTGAGAAGCTGGCCCCACCTGCTGTTGCCACCACACTGCCTAGGGCTACAGCATCTTGCAGGAGCCTGTGGTGAAACATATATTTATCAAATTTGCATTTCTTTAAATTTAAGAGTACTGTTATTTTGCCAACAGAGACCAGAAAGGACTGTTGGATGCTGTAGGACTGAAGTTTCAGGCAGCTATGAACTGCCATGTGGTTGCTGGGAATTGAACCCGGGTCCTCTGGAAGAGCAGTCGACGCTCTTAACCACTGAGCCATCTCTTCAGCCCCTAACTAACTTACATTTAAATTCACATGTGCATCAGTAGCAGCTTTAAGACTGTCTGTTGTGTTGGTTGACTAGACAGATCCAGGCATCCTTAAGACTTAGAACGAAACATCTCCCCTTACAGCGAGAGTCCTCACTGACCTACTGCTCGCCCCAGCCAGGACCAGAAAGGGCTCTCTCATGGCCCCTGTTTCTGCTGAGAC
Source organism: Peromyscus californicus insignis (assembly GCF_007827085.1). Classification (NCBI taxonomy): domain Eukaryota; kingdom Metazoa; phylum Chordata; class Mammalia; order Rodentia; family Cricetidae; genus Peromyscus; species Peromyscus californicus. Next base: position 41,869,920 of record NW_026294584.1, on the reverse strand, counting down.
TAGTGTTTGTGTTTGCAGAATTTTGGAATTTCTTGTTGACTTTCTGATCTCCTTTAAGCGGCTGCTCTGGCCCCTCCTGTGCTTTACAGAGTATCCCTTTTGTTCAGAACAGCTCGTCTTGTAACTCCTCTGTTCTAAGGCTCCAAATTGGGTGGCAGCTCCCCACAATGTGTGCACAGCTTCAGGCTGGGGCATCCTGGGATTCTTCCCAGATGCTCTCCAGAGTGGAGCCACTAGTCTGAGCTTTTGTCTGCCATTCTGGCTTAATTTTTTCCTCCTCATGCTGGGCAAACCCTCCACCACCAAGCTAACGCCTCGGCCCTCTTTTCACCTTCTCTCTTTGAGACAGGCTCTCACTAACTTTTCTGGCCTGGCCTTGAACTCACTCTGTACCACAGGCTGGCCTTGAACTTGTCCTCCTGCTTCGGTCTCCAGAATAGCTGGAGTTATAGGCCTGGGCTGCAGGCCCGCCGTGAAGCGTGTTGTTAATAACTTTTTAAAATAGGTCAGCGACTGCTTACATCGCTGAAAAATGCCTTTGTTCTACTCAAAGCTTGGTGATCATTTTTTTGGCTATTGAAGTCAGATGGCTTTTGCTTTAAATTGAAAAGGCCTGTTCCGTTGCACTCTGGAGTCATGAAAACTTCTCATGGCATTTTTAAAGTTTATTGGAATTTTATATATTTTCTCAGCTTTTTTTTTTTTTTTTGCTTATTTTCTTCGTCTCTAGAATTTGAGGTTGACACACTGCTGCAGATAGATGCTCACTCTTTGCTGGATTGACTCAGCAGGCTCTTTAAGGAGCCTCAAGCTTCAGGGTTGAGAATTTTCCTCTATTATTTATTTGATCATTTCCTCTCAATTTTCCCTGTTGTCTCTTTCTGGGATGCCCATTAGTCCGGTATGAGCCCTTCCCAATTGATTCTCCCTTCGTCTCTGTTATCTTTTCCATATGTCTTGTTAGCCTGCTTTCCGGGAGTTCTCCTTAGCTTCAGTGTGCAATTCGATTGGATTTTTACAGTTCTGCTTTCTGGGAGGGCTACCTCCCTCTCCTTCAATTCTCCTGAATCTTTTCTTTTGGCAGCCATTTTAAAAATGTTTTCATTTCCACAGCATTTTCTTCCTTGGAGTTTTCCCTTCCACTGCTCTCCCTGCGGATATAAACACGAGCTCTGCTTGCTTTGTTTTTAGGTCGTTCTGCTCTTTACATTGTTTCTACTTCCTCGGGGTCTTCTTTTCCCCTTTCTCTCTCTCAGCCTCAGTCTTGTTGAAGGCTACCCTTGGGGTTAGAACATATGGGGCAGTGCCTGTTTATATACTTAAAAATAAAGCATTGTAGGGGAGAGCCAGCTCGGTGGTTAAGAGTGCCTAGTGCTCTTGCAGAAGATCTGGGTTATGGTTCCCAGAATCCACATGGCAGCTCACAGCAGCCTCTAACTCCAGTTCCAGGGGATCCAATGTCCCCTTCTGATCTCTGAGGTCTCCTACACACATGTGGTGTACATACATATGCTCAGGCATGCACACAAACACTTAAATATTTAAAAATTGGACATGGGTTATTTGAGATCTGTACACATGTTCATGAGGTTTTCTCAATAGCTAAATTTGGCTGAGAGCCATTTGCCATATTTAGGGACCCTTGGTTGTCCCAAGAAGAAACTTCTAATCCTCTGACCGAAGGACAGAACTCCGAATGAAAACAGTTTGCGTAATAAGGCTGTGGACTATAACACAGTGGACTTTCAAGTGTGCTTCTGCCCCCTCCCCCAGTCCCTTTGCAGACCACCTCCCATCGGGTTCTCCAAGGAGACCTTTCCTTCCCACGCTCCTTCTCTGGGTATTCTAAGCTAATGCTGCATCACCCTTCAACAGGGCCACCTTATACCGCCCCCTGCTTTTGGTCTTGCAGAATTTAATGGAAGCTTCCGTCTGAGCATGGCCTTTCTCCATCCTTCCATAGCAATGATTTTCTCCTTTAAATAACCCGACTCCCTCTAACTCAGAGCAGCCTGAGGAGGGTGAGGAGATGGGGATGTGCACTAACCTGCTGTTTTGTGGGATTTCACTCCCAGCTGAGCTCCTGGAGAAAAGAGATGTTTCTCCATCATCTCTGTGTTCCCAGACCTTGGTGCAGTGGGTGGCATATGTTGGTCAAGAGTCTATAAAATGTCCATTGAACTCAATTATCCAGTTTCTCTGAATCCCTCACTCTTAGCACAGTATCTAGATTGGCCCGTAAAACAAGGGGCACCCAAATCAGGTCATATAGAGAAGAGTCTGTCTGGACAGAAATATTGGATGGACAGGTGGGAGTGTGTGGAGCCAGTGGCATCCGTGGATATCAGGAAGCTTTCCTGCAGAACTGTCACTTCCTCTGAAGCCTTGAAGACACACCCAGGACTGTCACACAGGAGGTACTGAGTGACAGCTTCCGTTCTTCCTGTTCAGTCGTTTGTCAACACTAGCTCCCTAGTGATGGAGCAGAGTGCTTGGGCAGGTTATGAATTCCCACTCTGGAGTTGTTCTAACCGGCAGCAAGGAGAGTTGCCGTAGAGGGAACTCAACTCACTGGCTGAAACAATGGGCTGGGTCCTCTTGCAACTCCACCAAAATTGAGCATCCTCTTTTATAGCAAACCTTTGATAATAGTTGTTATCCTGAAATAAAATAACAGAAAAACCTATTTTCAAGAAATGAGAATTTGAAAAAAAAAATCAATATATCTCCCTAATTGGTACACAAAATTAAAATGACTCAGTTTATAACTCATAATGACAGAGCATCTATTTCAACCTGTAGAGGTATAATGTCTTCTCAACTTACACACAGAGATGGCTCTAGAGGGCTCAGGGGTGTTAATGTGTAAACTCTACTCACAGACTATTGTGAATAGTGTTTCACTGCTTGGGAAAATGTGTGAACGTTGTGACAGACAAGGGATCCATCAAGGCTGTCTGTGCAAGCCTGTTTTGTGCACTGCACATAGCCAGACGTGCCTGGCCTCCTTCTGAATGTCAACAGCATGCCTCTAATCATTACGATGACCAAAGTCACCACTTACTTCAGAATGCCTCCAGGGGTCACCGCTGCTTGAGAGCCACTGGACTAAGTGACCACTAAGGCTCCCTCTGACCCTGAGATCTTGAGATTTTCCCTAGGCTGAAGAGCAAATCACCAGAGGTAAAAGCAGAGGTTTCCTGTCCCTAGAGCCAGCTGCCAGTCTGGAACAGAGCAGCAGTTACAGCTAGCAGACCCTGAAAGGTTTCCCTTTCTCCAAACAGCTCCATCCACACAGTCAAGGAACCAGTCTCCCCAGTATGCTTCACCTTTATGAGGGAGGCGTACTGATAGGCTGTGACTGCCCCTGCATTTGACCTTCATCAGACAAAGACGATGGCATCCATGCATCAGTGGTGTTCTCCCCCAGCTCCTAATGCCCTCTCTTCTTGCTCTTTTTTTTGGCAATTCCCCAACCTGAAGAAAACGAGTCACCTTCACAGTCCTTACTTCCTGAGCCTCTGTCGCTGGAAACAAGGTAACATACTTCAGGCTATTGGGGCCACAGCAGAAGGGGCCCACCAACCCCCACCCGCATCCTGCTCCCAGGAGCCTTAGCCCACTATTCCCTTGGTTGGCAGGTGAGTGAGTCTCTCCCCGAGGGATACAGGGGACATGATGAGTACCACCTTACCACGCCTCCTCTCCGAGATGCGCTCTCTGTTCTCAGAATGACTAGCAGTTCCCTTCTTTCCCTCCTCACCCTTCACTAGTTTTGACTCATCCTCTCTGCTCAGAAACTGTCTCATTTCCTCTCACCCAAACAGGAAACAAAGCCCTCTGCGTCTTGCCTCTCTGTGAAACAACTGTTTCATTGTCCCCTCTTCCCATCCACGTTGAAGCGACGCCCACACCTGCATCTTCATCGGTACCCTCTACTGTTGTGATCTGCTCATGACTGCATCCATCCGGGTCACCAACGGTCTCCCCATCAACTCCTGTTTCCAGCCTTCATCTCCCCCTTAGAGTCTCTGCAGCACTTGATTCCATGAATTATGCACTCTGTGCCCACCAGGAGTCTCTGGTTTTGTTTCCCTTTTCTGACCTGTTCTCTCACGATGTGTTCCTTGGCTCCCTTCCCCTGCTCCTTCCTCTCTTCCTTTCCTGTCTCTTTCCCTGTACACAGTGCATTTCGGTGTGCTGTGGATCCCCCTTTCTCTAAATTCTGGCTTCTCGCTCCCCTGGTTTCAACAGCCCCTGAACACGGTGGGCTCTCAGATCCACATACTTCAACTCCCTTCCTCGGTTCTGGCCCCAAACACACAATCGGCTGCTCAGCGTCACAGGCCTTTATCTCACTGAGTGGTGCCAGCTGGGTCAGCCTACACTCCTGCAAGTCTTACTCAGCTTTTGTCAATTATACCTGAGATGCCGCCAGCTCCTAAACCCAGGGGTTCCTCTAACAGAACCACCTCTTAAGCCTCCACTTCCTCACTGGGCCTTCATGGACTTTTCTGGATTTCTCCACCTCAGGGAACAAATGGCTCGTGACAGCCCCCTTTCTCTTACCAGAAACTTCCATGGGCTTTGCATTGTGCACAGCTAAAGCCATGATTCCTCTGAAGGGTCTAGCACACCCTTACAAGCCAGCCCGTCCTGTCCATCTCTCCTGCAGTCATCCTGAGCCTCCTTAACCCGCCTGCATCAGATGACGCAGGATTCCTTTGCTCCCAGGACAGAGAAGGGCACATCTCGTGTATTCTCGTGCTGGAGTCTCCTCAAGCTTCTGCAAATGGTGCTACCATCTTTGTGTTATAAGCGACAGCGACGTGCCCGCTTCATACCCTCTTCCTCTTTGAATGAGTGGTGCCCAGCATGGAACCAGCAGGTAGCCAGTGCTCAAGGGCTATCAACAGAATGACCAAATTAATGAAAAGCCCACATTTGCCTTTTCATTCTACAAGCTTTTTAAAAATTAATTAATAAATTTATCAATTTAATTATTTGTTCGTTTGTTTTGAGGCAGGGTCTCATTGTGTAGCTGTGGCTGGCCTGAAACTCACTATTGTAGACCAAGCTGGCTTCAAAACTCACAGAAATCCTCCTGATTTTGCCCATTCAGTGCTGGAATGAAAGGTCTACATCAGTCACACCAAGCAAAGACCTCATTAAGCCACCAATTTTTAAGATGGATGCAGATTACTTGGAAATCTTGCTAAAATGTGATGCTAATTCAGTAGGCCAGGGTGGGCCTAAAACTCTGTGTTTCCCACAGGTTGCTGGGCCTCTTCATGCTGCTGGATTTTGCAGGGGAGGGGACTTGAAGACAGGGTTTCTCTGAGTAACAGCTCTGGCTGTTCTGGAACTCACTCTGTAGATCAGGCTGGCCCCAAACTCAAACTCACAGAGATCTGCCTACCTCTGCCTTCTGTGTGCTGGGATTGAAGGCTTGCGCCACCACCTCCAGCTCAATGCTGCTAGCTTTTTGACCACATTTAGAGGAGCAAGGTCTGATCCCAGGACAGTACTTTCAAACTGTGCTGAATAGGGTCACCAGGAAAGCTTTCTAAATTCTGAAATTCTTACTGATTATACTGGGATAAGAAGATAGCTCACTTGGTACAGCGCTTGCAGAAAGCCCTAGGTTTGATCCCCAGCACTGAATAAAACTGAGTATAGTAGCACATGCTGGTAGCGTGTGAGCCTTAGCACTCATACGGTACAGGCGGGAGGATCAGGAGTTTAAGGTCATTCTTAGCTACACAGCAAATTTTGAAGCCAGCCTGAGATACTTGAGAGCCTGTCTCAAGAAACATAACCAAAAAAATAATTAATTAATAAGAACGTCTAGAGGAGGGAGTCAACGAGGTCTGGAGGACGCTGGCCTGGGCTATCTTTCAGTCCTGGAGGATCCTCAGCACTGGGGGCTCATTAGAATTGCCTGGGGAGCTTTTTACAAACTGTTGAATTCTGGGCCACACCCTTATTAAATAAATCAGGATCTCTGGGGTGGACCTGAGCATCCTTTAAGTTCCCTAGGTGAGTTTCCCAATATCCCCTTCTGGAGTGGAAGCCATTGCCTCCAGGCTGTGCTTCCAAGGAACGGCCATAGATGTGGGCAGCGGCAGGGGGTGGGGGGGTGGGGGGGTGTCACAAATGCAGAGAAAGTATGGGTGTGAAGTCAGACTCGAGCCCCTCTCCCCTCCCCCTTTCTCCTGTCAAGTGCTGTGTTAAAGGTGGAGGAGTTAATTCTGTCTCACTTCAATGTGAAAGTCCAACTACACAACCTTCTCACTCTACCTTAATTTGAGCTGATTTCCCTGGAAGTCATCAAGACCCCATTGGAGTGTGGAAGTGTCCACACAGGAGCCTGTCTTCACCTCACTAATAAGTTGTGACCCCTTGAGTTCAGCCAGCCAGACTGCCTGCCTGCAGGAGAGGTCTCTCGTTTTCATAAACTCACAGCTGGAAGACCAGCCAGGGAGCAGATGGTTTGATAGCAGCCAGGCCACCAAAGGGGAGTCACAGGGACATGGATTTGCCTCCGACTGAGAGGTGGAGTCAAACACAAGCCTTTTAAAGCAGGCTGGCCTCAGCCTAGAGGCCACACGGTGGGCTGTTCAACCCACACAGAGCCAAGGCTCATCCACCGCTGGGCGTGCATGGGGCAGAGCAGCTGCCTGACCTGGGCAATGAGCCTGCAGGTCTTCAGCAGCCTCCATCCTCATGCTCTGGACAGCCACACTGATGGGAAGGTGCATCACATAACAAACACGAAGGCCTTCAGTTCAAACCTGGCTCACTGCTCCTGGGTATGTGGCTTTCGATGCCGGCTTCATCTGCAGCTGTCACTATTATTTTTTGTTTTGTTAGCACACTCATGTCCCTGTAGGCAGCAGGAAACCCTGAACCTCAAGGTACAGGGGCTAGGGACAGAGGAGGGCGGGTTCAGGATGCACAGGGACTATTGAGACTTTTTTTTTTTAAGGTGCATTTATCTGAAGTGAAAACTTCAGTGGTGTTTATTTGTTATGTCCCACAGGAAGGAAAAGAAAGAACTAAATGCCACAGCAAGTGGCCAGGCTCACAGGGAAGAGCCTAGAGCGAGCCTGCTAGCTGAGCTCAGTTGGAGCGCAAAGTTTCAGCGGTCTCAAACCAAGATGGAAAAGTAGCTCATACATTTCTGTCCCTAGGAGTTTCTGGAAACTAACCTTGGCCAGGCAAGTCCAGTCACTTCCCTGAGGCAGGCCAGGCTGGGCTGGGGTAGGCCTCCACTCACACGTCCACCATGTCACCATTTATTCACTACAAGGGACTGAGTCAATGTGACTCTTCCGGACCCAACAGGACCACACCTCTACTGGAATCCACTTTCTCTACAGATGGGGCTTTTCACTCCACAGATTAGAGTTATTAAAGATTCACAACATCATCAAACTGGGAGAAACTCCATGCTTATCCATCTTCCTGTGGTTGCTGCTGAGAAGTCTGAGCCCAGAGAAGAGTAAGTCTGCCCAAAGCCACACAGCAAGAGAGAGACTGAGGTTGGCTGGAACCCAGTTCTCCTCATAACGTAGTCAGCTCTGTAGTGTGCTCTTGAACCCACCCTGGCCTTCACAATGGAAATTCTGGTGACTTAATATGTAAATCAATTCACCAGCTCCATGATCTGGAAGCAGAGATGTGCCAAAAGTGCCTTAGAGCCTCTATCATGGCATCCCAACTATAATCAAAGAAAAGCTGCAGAGAATTCTGGGACATCTGGAGACTGTGTTTCTCACTGTGCCTGCTTTGAGAAGTCAATGCAGACATTACAGAGAGAGCACACGCTCATCAGGAGACCTGGGCCATAGGTCAATCTGGGTGATCATGTCTCATCCCCAGCCCCAGTTTCCTCAGAAGAAACGTAACCCGACTGGGTGGTGGTGGTAGTGCACGCCTTTAATCTCAGCACTCGGGAGGTAGAGGCAGGCAGATCTCTGTGAGTTCGAGGCCAGCCTGGTCTACAGAGTGAGTTCTAGGACAGGCACTAAAACTATACAGAGAAACCCTGTCTTGAAAAACCAAAAAAGAAAGAAAGACTTAGAGAGAGAGAGAGAGAGAGAGAGAGAGAGAGAGAGAGAGAGAGAGAAAAGAGGGAGGGAGGGAGGGAGGAAGGAAGGAAGGAAGGAAGGAAGGAAGGAAGAAAGGAAGGAAGGAAGGGAAGAAAGAAAGAACAGAAGGAAGGAAAAGAAAAGAAATGTAACCCTCTTGCAGGGATTTCATGAGGGTGAACGAGACTGAACACACAGCCTAAAGCATTGTATTTGAAGGCTGAAAATTTCAAGTGCAGCCTTGACATCTTAGTCCCAGCAAATCCTAACAACCATGAGCTTCCCTGCTCTCTCCAGACATGTCCCCACCCTGTGGGAAACATTCCCCATTTGGCCAGTTCCCCTCCCAGCCAAGTCAATGTCTCACTACCTGGTCCTCAGCCCAAAAGTCTTACTTCCCCATCAGTCAATGAGGTGATCTGAACAATGCACCGAATCGCCCTATAGACACTCACCATATTGTCACCATGCAGCCTGCATCTCACAGACCCCTTCCAGTTTACTCAGCCCTGGATGTAGCTCTGAGCGCATTCCTCATGTGGTCCGACATGGCATGTACTGTCTGTCAACCCCAGGCTGTGAATTAAGTAACTAACACCCTACTGTCAAACACATCTGATGGCGAGACTAGGTTCAACACGTCCCCATGATGTGCTTGTCTTCACCCGTTTTCATATTGGGAATGAAATGACTAGTCCAAAGTTTCATAGGCAAGAGAGATGAGACAGAGTGAGTCTCACAACTGCTCTTCCAGTGCCTGTGTCGGCCTTGAACTTGCAGCCTCTGGGGCGGCAGCGGTTCTCAACCTTTCTAATGCTTCGACCCTTTAATACAGTTCCTCATGTTGTAGTGACTCCCCCCTCCCCCTGCCCGCGCCCCACTTCCCCGCAACCATAAAACTATTTTCATTGCTACTTCATAACTGCAATTTTGCTACTGTTATGAATTGTGATGTCTGGTGCCGGGCAGTGGTGACGCATGCCTTTAATCCCAGCACTCGGGAGGCAGAGGCAGGTGGATCTTTGTGAGTTCGAGGCCAGCCTGGTCTACAGAGCCAGATCCAGGAACGGCGCAAAGCTACACAGAGAGACCCTGTCTCGAAAAACAAAAAAAATAAAAAATAAAAAAAATGAATTGTGATATCTGTGTTTTCCTATGGTCTTAGGTGACCCCTGTGAAAGGGTCATTCAACTCCCAAAGGGGTGGCAACCCACAGGTTGAGAACCGCTGCTCTGGGGGAAACAGAAGCATTGTGTATGAGCATTGCTTCTCTATGCTGAAATGAAGCTCTTCCAGTCAACTTCGCTCTTAGTAGTGTGGTTAAGGGATGTCACAGGACTGTAGATCCCCTCAAAAGGTGCTGAATCCAAAGGCTGGCCACACGTGAGACTTGTGCGTCATGGAAGAACCCAGGGAAGTAGACAAGGAAGACCTTGACCTTGGTCACTTGGGCCTTGGCTCAGTGCCTTGGGCTCAGGGCTCTAGCTGGGAGACGTTGTGGTTGGTGGTCAGGCTTGTCTACAGTCCTTCAGTGAGAAAACACCAAGCTCCTTGGCCCCAAGAACAAACTTTAGGACCACTGCCATGTTGCTATGGAACCCCTTACCCCATCCACTATTTAGGGAGCTGGGAGTTGTAAGATAGGTCCAAAAGTTGGGTTGGGGTGGCTTTGGCCAACCTGCAGCTAGCTAGTCCTTATCCATGCCTCCATGGAAGCTCTCTGACCCAAGGAGAGGGGAGATGTCTGGTTTCTGATCACTGGAACCCAAGCTTCTCTCTACAGGGACAGGTTGAGACCGGTGAAAAGAGACTTTCACCAGGCAGCAGAAAAGTTACCACCTGACCTGGATCCACCTTCCTCAAGCGCCAGGGGGTTCCAGCCTGTCAGGATCCCAGGCATTTTGTGAATAAAGAAACCAGGTCTCCCAGCCAGATCTCAGATGCTAACACAATGTCGGCCAGGCACCCTCAGAACAAGCCACTCTCAGGCTGTGGCTGTCACTAATCCCCCTCACGCAGATGAAGAACCTGAGGTTCACTGTGAAGATTGTTTTAAGCATCAGCCTGGGGCTGAAGGGAGCATTTGAGGCCTGTGCTGGCCCCAGTGTTCTATCAGTTCAGCTTCCTCTAGAGCACCTGGCCATGAGGACCAGAAGCCACTCTGGCTGGTCATGCCTGCAGTCAGGCCAGGAGAGCTGCAGGGTTCCCTCTGACACCCAGTGTAATACCATGTGCTGGCTTCCAGCACAGCAAGGCCAAGTCACCTTCCCTGACTCCTCCTTGAGGTCCCTGCTCTGCTCGTATCACGGGACACTCCTCCTTGTACCTGCTTGAGTCCGGCCACTCTTCCCTGAGGCCGTGGCCAGATGTTACCCAACTGAACATGGAGGGAAGCCAGGGAGCCAAGGAAATTTGGCAAATGACCAGAAACGGGGCTAGGTAGATGACAGGAGCTCAGTACTCCTTCAAGAGTGAGTTTTGGCTGGAAGACTCTGGGGAATTCATTGACCTTTAGTAGAGGGCACATCTTACTGCTGGCATGCGTGTCCACACTGCCACCTCTTGAACCTGGTCACACATGGCTTTCCTGTTATGAAATGAATTCATTTCGGAGAACAGCCATTTCCCTGTACCTCTTGGAACCCAAAGAAACACTGAGGATTTCATAGGAGCTGGAGTGTGAAAAGTAAGAGCCCCTGGACTAGGATGGCTGTCACCCCTTTCCTCGTTCCCAGTCAGAGGGTATTTCTTTGCCTCTACCTGGTAGCTCAGCAGCAAATAGAACAATGGCTGTTTCAGAGGAAAGGCCATTTCCTGCTGACAGCGTGTGTGCCTGCTTTAGGCTCCAGAGCTTCTGCAGAGGGGTGACCACCTCCCCAAGGCCAGACCTCATCCGGTGCTGCTGACCTTGGCAGTACAATGTCAACACCTGGCTCTGCCCTGGGTCAGATCTGACAATGTTGGCCTAATCCCTACTGCCCAGAGAATTTCTAATGAAGAGAACTGTCTGAAGCTCAGGCTTCAGAGTGGAAGGGATTCCGTTGTCTCTGAAACAGGGTGGAATGGAGGGAAAGAAGTGACCTCTCCCTGCTTTCTTCTGCTCATCCCCGGGCCAACTGGGATATCCCACAGGCTCTTCCAGCTCTTCCTGGGGGAGCTGGGATGACAAGGGAACTCCTGAAGAGGGAGGTGTGTCTGGGACGATATCACAGCACCTTGCTGGTCCTGACATCCAGGATGACGTGAGCTACAGGCACAGCTGCTTTATCCTTTATCCTGGACGCCTCTTGTCTGGGGTGTGTGTGCTGCTGTCTCCAGCTTGCTGAGTGATCACAACCTAGTGAGTGTGAATTGCACAGAACTCTAACACACACACACACACACACACACACACACACACACACACACACACACACACACACACACACACACACACACAAATGTATTCCTGGAGACTTTCTGGGAAGCCCAAGACACATGCTTCTTATAAGAACCTCTTCAAATATTATTCCATACGGAGCTCCTGAACCATGACATCATCTGAACCCTCTGACCACTGATGGGGGGTGAATTCACCCCAGATCTCAGACCCAAGGAGGCCTGGATTAGAAAAAGAGACAAAAGGGGGTGTGAGAGTGGAGGGGCGTGTCTTAAGGGCTCCCCATTCCCACCCTTCGGCTTTCCGAAGGCTGGCTTACCTTTTAGGGAGTAAAAATCTCTTTATTCAGTTAACGAACTGAATCAGGAAAGGAGAGCTTGTAACAGAGCAGTGTCTCTTTAGAATCTCCTATCCCTTGAAGATAGCCTGGAGTTCCTGGGTACCTGACGCAGAAGACTCCTGTGTGGTGTGTATGGTGGGAGGCTGGGAGAAGGATCTAGAATCGGGTTCTGGAGCTAGTTAGAAACTGAGAAGGCCCGGGGTGGGAGGGGTAGGCTAAGGCCAGGGGTTGCTCACTCCCAGGCCTGACTCCTTGAGTTGGCAGGGAGAGGAAGAGGCTACTACGCAGGAGCGGGCCTGGAGCTGTCCACGCCAAGGTGCTGAAATCGGATAGCAGCGGCCTAAAAGGAGGAGCCCCCAGGAGGCTGCGCTTCCGCCACAAGTTAGAGGGGGCGGGTATAAAGGGATTCCCTCTCGATCCCCCTCTGCTTCTTATCCTCAAAGGAAGCGCACGAACAAGTTGGGGCAAGAAGATGGGTTGAGCTTTGAGAAGTATGCAGCCGTCTGAAGCTGTGGTCAGCTTGGGGAAAGAGGGCCAGGATCCTCCGGAGAGCAAGGTGCAATCTCAGCCAACCGTCGTAGGGGACCAGCAGGGAAAGAACCCTGAAATTCTCTCTGACCTCCTGCACTCAGGGAAAATGCCACGAATGCAAAGCTAAGAAGGATACACAAGGCGTTCCCATGTACACGGGTGGCACGAACACATTTGCACATAGATCCCCGGGAGTAGGTGCACACACACTGTATGGACACACAAAACACATCCAAGCAGTTCTGTTCACTCTCTCTAGACACCAGCCCTGGTTCCCACCAGGCCACCTAGGTACCTCTCCAGCATCACCCGGGCCCGGTGTGGCCTGGACGTCCCTCCCACTTTGTGTCTGGGCCTCAGATGGTGACCCCAAGGGAGGAACAACCAGTAAGGAAACCCTAATTCTAGCCTGAGACCAGGGAAGATGCTGACGTGGAGCCGTCGGCTCTTGGGCCCACAACGAGGAGGTGCGACGGACCGAGAGGGTACCTCCTAAGACACCCCTTCTTCTTTCCCCAAACGCCCATTTATGGTGCCAGGACAGTAGAGGAGAGTGTGTCTCCCTCCCAAACTGAAGACACCCAGAGGACCAGCGCGTACCTGTGCGTGGGAGGCCCCGCGTGGAGCCCCCCTCAGCGAGTCCGGACCTGCTGGCTCCTCTGGCTCCCCTTGGATAGATGTGGGTTAGGAGTGGGGGTTACCCTGCTTGCCCTCCACAGCGCCTCCTGGATGTCCGTGGGCAACGGAGAAACTCCGTTCCCGGCAGTGGGAAGTTGCCTGTGTTAGAGCTCTGGGAGGGGGTGTCCTCCGGTCTCTGGGCTTGGCCAGGGCTGCTACGCCCCCGCACCTGCCGCCCTCGCCACCTCGCCGGCACCCTCCCGCCCGCAGACTGCGCGGAGCCTGAAAGCCGGGAGCCCGCCCGCCCTCCCGGAGAGTCTGCTGCTGACCTGCATTGACGTCATTGCGTCATTAGGTTTCCCCTGGAAACACTGGCTCGCCCGAAATAGTAACACATTAATTCAGGCCGGGGGAGCAGGAGAGACTGTTTGTAACCCTGCAGCTAACTCCGCGCGCGAGCGAGCGCGCAGCAGCCCCCACCCCTCCCGAGAGCAGTGCCGGCAGCGCTCGCCTACTATTTTGAGAACAAAGGAAGGCAAATTATAGAATCCCAGAGAGAGAGAGAGAGGTGGGGAGAAAGAGTGCGGGGGACGCCGAGACCCTTTCGCCTTGCACGCGCAGACACCCACGGACACACACGTGTGCGCGCCACATCTGGGTCTATCTACCCTCGGGTGGGTGGGTCACGCGTTTAGGCTCTCTCGTGGACCTGCTGTTGTGTGCGCCAGAGTCCAGGTGCCCAGGAGAGGTTCGAGTCAGGATATAACGTCCTACTGGGTTTGAGGGACTACCTTCCTCCCACCACCCGAGACTCAGCACCGCAGGCGGGTCCGCCCACCTGCCTTCCACCGCAGGGTCCAGCGCAGCCCTGGGGCCAGAGCGCGAGACTCTCCTCCCGGAAGCAGGGACACCCTGCCCTTTCTCCTCCAGCTGTGCCCCCCTGCGGGTGGAGGAAACCCCGCAGGGATCCATCCTACTTCCCGAGGTTCGCCCCAACCCTGGGCGGAGGATGGGCTGGACACTACCGGTGTGTGGTCTAAGAGGGAGCCTCCTCTTAGAAGGTCGATTGATTTGGGAAAGTCTGAGGACCCGGTTGCTGTCGTAAGTTCCAGAATCCTTTGGGCCAAGAAGTGACCGACTTCTCTGAGTGCCACTTGCTTCAGACTCTCCCCCTAGGACAAGCAAGCCGGGGGATGAAGGAGCAGGCTGTCTAAGGGGGAGCCCTTGACCTCAAAGATGCTTGGTGTATGCACTTCCCAGTCTGAGCCCTTGACTCAGTCTCTTTCCACCAAATCAAAATAGTAAACGCTGAGCCTAGGGCTGTCAGCCAAGTCGGGGAGAAGAGGTGGCCGCTGAACGGCAGAGCTCTGCTGAGGCAAAAGGCCAGCAGGTCCTGCGGGGTGGATGGCAGGTGGGGAGTGAGGCCGGGCGTTGAACTGACCCCTGCCTTCCCCTTTCTCAGGAGGTTCTCAGTAGCCAGAGGTTCCCAGAGGTTTCTGTTTCATTCCACTCCAAGGTTGCTCACCTCTGCTCACTCTTAGCAGAGAAGCGTGAGACTTGGGTCCCAAGGTTCCTGTCTGCCTGTCCCTGTGTCTAGAGCCCACCTTTCCCTCTGGTAAAGGAAGCGATGGGCTTTCACACATCACCACAGAGGAAGTTCATTAGCCACAGAGACAAACAAACCTAGCTGTCTCTATTAGGTAGGAGCCAGACTAAGAACAAGATTTGGAATAGGCGTGCCCCATCGGGTGCCTGGGAAGCTGCGTGGCTCAGCCTCCCCAAGCGGCTTTCTCTCCCTGAGCCAGAATGTCCTTGACTGTGCAATGAGGCCAGGAGTCCCCTTCTTTTAATTACTTTTTTCCTTGTTCTGACAAAAACAATTTAGGGAAGGGGGGAGCTTATTTTGGCTCACAGTTTGAAGAAATACAGTCTATCCCAGGGGGAAGATACCGCAGTGGGAGGGGCCACAAGTCAGGAAGTAGAGAGACTGATGCTCTGCTGTCTTCTTTCCCTCTTTTTATTCTGCCTGGGACCCAGCTCTTGGGACAGGGCCAGACAGATTCAGGATGGGTCTGTCTTATCTCTTAGTTAAACCTGTCTAAAAACACCCTCAAGTCACACCCATCGGCGTATTTCCTGGGTATCTCTAAATCCGGCCAAGCTGGTAATGAAGATTAACCAAAACAGCCCTCCACGGGGCTGGATTGTGATGATTCAAGAGATAGAACACAAGAGATGATACAAGAATGTGCTGAAGAGATGGTACGCCTTCTTCCTGTTCCCATCCAACAAGAGATTCTCTCAGCTATGAGTGAACCTACCTTTTCTATTCTACACACACTTCCTGGCAACATATTTGGGGACACTGGTCAAGGGACATCTGGGGAACGGTGACACTGAGGGTCCTGTCCCCTCCAAAGATGATACTGCAGTCTTTCCTTCAATGCCATCCATCGGCCTCTGTATGAGTGCCCCTCCTGCAGCAAAGCAGCTCTAACGCTTTCAGATTCAAGTACAGCCAAATGGTTGTAGTAATGGTTGTGTGTGGTGATCTGGCTTTCTGCCTCCCTCTATGGTTATTTAACAGCAAGATGTGCACCAAATCTGCATGGTCTGGACATCTACCCTCCATCCTTCCCCTGCGCAGGACTTCTGTCCCATTAAGCTGTGGCCTGCATCTGCTTGTCTGCTTCCCTGCCTGGACCACTGTTTTCTCAGTTCCTCCTGGCACAGGGCCTGGCAACCACCACCATGTGCTTGTGAACAGAGACTGGAAATCCCTCTTTAAACATCTGTTTCCAAAACTCAGATCAAACGTTGACCCCCTTGTTGCAGGCCTCTGATCACCATGGTGGTGGGATTTTTTTTTTTTCCTGAGACAGGGTTTCTCTGTGTAGCTTTGAGCCTTTCCTGGAACTCACTCTGTAGCCCAGGCGGGCCTTGAACTCACAGAGATCCGCCTGCCTCTGCCCCCCAGGGCTGGGATCAAAGGTGTGTACCACCACCACCCAGCTGGTTGTAGGATTTTATGTCATAAGTCTCTGACCACCTGGAAGGAGGGAGCACCTGGCTTAATCATTTGATGGCCATTCCCTGAGTAAGGCGTATAGCCTTCTCCTGGGACAAATCTCCTCAGAGCCGGAAGTGGGTCTTACACATTAGGGCCCCAAAGTGCTCCCCCCACAATGTCAGTGCTAGTAAAAATGTTCTAACAGAATGACTTTAACCAGGTAGACAGAAGGATTGTTACTGGTAAACGATAGCTCTGGAGGCCTGTGCTGGGAGAGACCTTCTCAGATCTGGAGGATACGTCTGAGGCTACCCAGCCCCTGGAAGGGACTTCCCAAGGCAGTGTCTTTCCCACTTTTCCTCCAGCCTGAGGGAGTCTGAAAGAGTGTGTTTGGCAATATGTGAGGATGAGGCGAAGATGAAGAAGGAAGAGGCCCACGGCCCGCCCAGTGAGCTGTTGTGTAGGAAGGCCAGTGTTTACAGTCTCAGAAAAGACTCCAGTCCCACCCAGGCCCACAGTAATGTCCGGGACAGCTGCTAGCTCTCTCCACATACAGGCCTATAACTGGTTCTCTCTTTTGCCCAGCCTTTCTTGGCCACATTGCCCCAAGACTGTCATAGTTTCTACCGAAAGTCTCTAGGGGCCTGCTGGGTCCTCTACTCTAACGCTTCTGAGCCTCTGAGGTGAGGTGAGAGGATTTCTCAGTGTGGGAAGGGGCAGCCACACCTCGCTTTGCCTGCTGGGTGCTACGAGGGCCTTTCCTGCCATTTTAGCGGCTTCTGTCCAAGGACCTCAGTCAGGCCTCCCCAGGAAATTGGGCTAGCTGTGAGGAGGCGTGGGAATGAGGAGGTGGAGCTTCTGGACATGTGTGCACATGGTGAGCACTGAAACACACTGGAAATGTGTGGAAGGTGGTTTGAAATACACACAGGGACCTCTCTTCACTGACTGGGCTGACTCTGTAGGTGAAGAGGGTGCAAGGCTCAGGTCCGAGCACTGTTGAGAATGTTGGCTTCTGGCTCATTCATCTCTGCTGCCTCCTGCCTTTATCTCGGGATCTTCAGTTCAAATTCAGGGGAGAAAATGAATCAGAAGGGCTCAGGTAAGAACGTGGATAGAGAGGCCTCCTCACAGAAGTGCTGGGGCATGCTGTGGGAAGCAGGGAAGCCAGGGAAAGACACCCCCACCACCCGAGGCTTGTTCTTAGGGTGCTTTTGTTCTGTTTCTGTTTTTGAGATAGGGTCTCACTGTGTATCCCTGGATGGCTTGGAACTCACTGTGTAGACCAAGCTACCCTCAAACTGACAAAGGTTTGCCTTCCCAAGGCCTTACTTTTCGACCTGCAAAGGCAAAGTGAATAATACGAGCAGCCGAGTCAAGGAGAAGAAGGCCCAGATTTGGAATTAGAACTGCCTTCTAATCCCACTAGGGCCTGAATCAAGACGAGGGGTCACTCCTCCCCCAGCCCCCAATTCCAGACTCCTTTAACCACTTGTTTTATAAGCTGGTGGATTTCAGCAGAGGTGTGAGACCTGCTGATGACCTCAGCTTCGGTGGAGACTGGCTCAGAGCTTGGGG
Source organism: Peromyscus californicus insignis (assembly GCF_007827085.1). Lineage (NCBI taxonomy): Eukaryota > Metazoa > Chordata > Mammalia > Rodentia > Cricetidae > Peromyscus > Peromyscus californicus. The sequence goes on along the minus strand of NW_026294584.1, from coordinate 41,852,371 downwards.
AGCAGGTGACAGAGTCCTCTACTCTCTGGGGCTTTGCTGTGGTTAGGCCCTCTCCTTCCAGCCAGCCCTCCCTGTGAAGTGTGGTGGTTTAAATGAGAAAGGCCCTCATAGGCTCCTACGCTGGAGTAGTTGGCCCAAAGTTGATAGAACTGTTCAGGAAGAATTAGGAGGCATGGCCTTCTTGGAGGAGGTGTGTCACTATGGGTTGGGCTTTGAGGTTTTATTTACTTATTTATTTATTTAGTTAGTTGTTTCTCTGTGTAGCCCCAGCTGCCCTGGTATTCACTTGGTGAAGCAGGCTGGGCTGGCCTCCAACTCAGAGATCTGCCTGCTTCTACCTCCCAAGTGCTGGGATTAGTGACCTGCACCACCACCACCTGGTTTGGCTTTGAGATTTTAAAAGCTTACCCCATTCCCAGTTAGCTCTCTCTGTCTCATGCTTGTGGATGTGTGTTCTCAGCTGCAGCTTGAGCACCATGCCTGCCTGCTGCTGCACTCCTCACCATGGTGGTTATGGCCTCTAACCCTCTGGAGGCGTGAACCCTGAGGTAAACATGTTCTTTACAAGTTGCCTTGGTCATGGGCTTTTGTCCCAGCAATAGGAAAGTAACTAAGACGTTAGACCTCATCCTCCATTGTCTGGCAGTCTCTTATACAAAGCAGTAGTGTCATGGCTCCTAAGTTCTTCCCAACCATCCGGGAGACTGTCCATTCATTCTATCAATCTTTAGCAATCTCAGCTGACCCACTCCACCTCTACTTAAATTGTCCCCTTCTGGTTTCCTGGTCCTTGACCACCACCACATTTCATTATCCCAGGCTCTGTTCAGGTTTTGCTCTCAGTATCTATTTGCCCACAGATCTAACTAGATCCTTAGAGATGCCGTCACCTCCATCATTATTTTATTGACTCCCATGTTGGAACCTGAGATCCTGGAAACTCTGCACACACTCCCTTCCTTCATTCCTCTAGAACCGCCGTCCACTAGCCACATTCTCCTGGCTTTGGGGTTGCTTAGGATGGCCTTCGGATTCAAGAACACCACTTGGCTCTTGCGCCCCGAGGTTAAGCCCTGCTTTCTGGTAGAGGAGCACCTGTGCACGTTGCTGTTTGGAGCAGAGGTGGAGGTAGCTGAGCAGCAAATGATGAAATGTGCAAAGTCTGCCAAGGATCCAGAGGCATCAAGCCAAGAGGAGATAGGTCCAAACTGAAGAGCAGACTGTGTGCCAGCTTAGCTGGGACGGGCAAGTTGTGCCACCTGCATTTGGGCAAGGGAAGGCTTATGCAGGTGGAAAAAGTAGGTCAGGTCTACAGAGAGATGATACGGGCTGAACCCCGAGGCAAGGGGGACATAAAGGGGCTAAGGAAACGGGAGGAAGGCAGGTGGGATCACCTTGATACAGCAGTTCTCAAGCTGGCTTTTCATCGGGGTCCCTGGGAGATAATTTGGCCCAACTTAAAGTGAATGAGAATGTACTCAGACCCTGATTCCCAGAAAATTACACATTCATTAGTTTGGGGTGAGGGCCAGGAATTGATAGTATTTAATATTTCACTTGTACTTTGTGATTTGTTGGCAATTTTGTACCATGCTATTGGAAATTATTTTTAATTTGTAATGCAGTTCAAAGGAGTCGAGACCTGGAGTGGAGCGAAGTCCTCACTGCTGGGATCTGGCTCCTGACTCACTGGCCAGGAAAGATGCCCTGAGCTTCCTGTCGCTTCCTCCCTCTGCTGTAGAGTGGTGACAGCAACATTACCAGCCTCTCCCAGGGCTCTTTGTAGGTCCATGAAATAATGCCTTTGCACTGAGAGCCAATCCACCAGGCATGAGTCCTGTTAAATGACTTCCCAGATATAGCTAATGTATAGCTAGGGCTCTAATGTATAGCTAGGGCTCTAATGTATAGCTAGGGCCGAAAGACCTCAGCAGAGAAACACAGGTGGGAAGGTCAGAGAAAATGGCCTGTCCTGGGGACTTAGTGTTGGGAACAATTATCAGAGGAAGGAGAAACTAAACATCCAGGTGAAGACTAAATTACGATATTGTCCTATTAAGCATAAGTGAAGCCTACGTTTGGGGGGTTGAGGATAAGGAAGGAATGACCTGATGAACATAATGATATTCAGGAATCTGGGGTTGTGCAGCTCTGACTGAAGGGAAGGAGATGGGGTTTGGAAAACAGTAAGCTCAGGAGGGCTGGGGAAGTTGCAGAAGGGGGAGCGTTTCAGAGGAATCACGAAGAAAAACTGGACGGGATTCAGTACCTTAGTGGACTAAGTCTCAGAGAGGTTGAGGAAAGATCATTAACAAATTCTCACAGCAGGAAGACTAAGGGTAGCTCCTGTGGCAGTTGGGAGGGAGTGTATTCCACTGAGTATCAGTGGCTTGAACACAATTCAAGTTCGTTTCTCTCCCTGTTAAAAGTCCAGATGCAAACCGTTTAAAACTGTTACAGTATTTCTGTCCCAGGAAGTCTGTGGGGTCCGATCTCTAGTTCTCATGGAACTAGATTCTGGTACTTGGGGTCCAGGATCCATAAATGGGGAAAGGAACGGAGAGAAACGAACGAGTAAAGAGGACTAGGGGTGTTGTTTCATTGACAGAGTACCTGTGTAGCATTCCTGGACCCTGGCTTTGATCCCTCCCCTCCATAAGGGGCATGTGGTACCATACACCTGCATTCTCAGAATGTAAGGGAGGATCAGAAGTTCAAGGTCATCTTTGCCTGCACTGTCTGACCTACACAAGACTCTGGAAAAAAAAAAAAGCAAGAATCGGGGTCTCTTGAGAAGGCTCCTTATGGCCACTCATCATTTACTTACATTCCTTTGCTAAAGAAAGACTCTCGTAGCTACACCTATTTTCAAGAAAAGACAGAAAGTCTGATCTTTATTTTCTAATTAGGTTTGTATCAGTTATCTATGTTACCCCTGGTGAGAGAAGCAGAACCCAGGGGTCAGAATTTAGGGAAGCACCAATAGTCTCTACAATTGCCTCGTTTCTTCAAATGGTGAAGTTGAATCATGGAGTCCATTGGGGAAAAACCATTTTTAAAATGCATTGAATTGGAAACCTGAGTGCAGAGTAATGTGTTATAAGACAGACGAAATTTCAGGACGGCCCCGAGATCTCTGGCTTCTTTTGTGCACACCTGTCCAATCCCTTACCTGTGGGTAGGAGTCTAGACGTGCAATCCCTTACCTGTGGGTAGGAGTCTAGACATGATGGCAGTTTTCAAGGGAACATTTTGAGTAGAGTAGAGGAGACGCAAGGCAAATGTAGAGGGTTAACGAGGAGGAGGCAGCCAGCCACGTGAAAAAAAAAATCTTAGCACAGTACTCAGAATCTCCCATGAACTGGCTTCTGCCTCCCTCTCTAGACACTTCTGTGGGTCAGGTCCCTTAATATCTTGATCCAGCTCTACCCAACCTCTCCATACTTGGTGGTTTCATTTCCACAACCCCTGGCATGTCCTCTGCCTGTTCCCTTTACCGTTTCCTCCTACTCAAGTTCCAATCTCAAACCGTACATTGCTTTACCACTAACCCACAAAGACTAATAGACGTCTCTTTGTAGTACGTACATGGTACCCCAAACCTCACTCCATCGTGTTTTTAGACTTCTACAGTTAATTATGAGTTTATCTCCCTTGCAAGATTCTGGAAAACAGGCACACAGCAGATTGTCTTTGTAGCCACAAAATGTAGCACAACTCCTGGTGTACAGTGAACTCTTCTGTATGTGGGCAACAGATTAAAAAAAGATCCCTCAAGAACTGGTATCAAGAGAACATAGGACAGGGGACATTTATTCTGGGACTGGTAGACAGAATGGGAGGACAAATGTGGAGTGGGAAGCTTTAAGTGAGGACTCATGATAATCAGGTTCCTCTGTTGCCATCCAGGAAGGATGAATTTTGGCACTTTTAATAAGCAAGATCTGGTAAACATTCGTTTAGACAGTGAGTGATGTGATCTTGATAACTAAGACGGTAGGGTACAGGGGAGTCAGGCATGTCTGTTTTCTTTCTTTCTTTCTTTTTTTGTTTTGTTTTTTTTTTGTTTGTTTGTTTTTTGTTTTTTGAGACAGGGTTTCTCTGTGTAGCTTTGCACCTTTCCTGGATCTCGCTCCATAGACCAGGCTGGCCTCAAACTCACAAAGATCCACCTGCCTCTGCCTCCCCAGTGCTGGGATTAAAGGTGTGTGCCCCTGCTGGGATCTTGGGGTCCTTTTCCCTTAGGCTTGCTCTCCCAACTGCTACCCTACCCAATTCCATTTAATTCAACAGAAGTTAATTAAGGACTTACTGTGTGTCAGAGCACTTTTCTTTCTCTACAGTGGCCAGTCATTGAGGATGCAGCTAGGAACAAGAAAAACTCTATATTCACGGACAGGAGAACAATGTAAGTGAGTTCGACCATTTCAAGTGTGGGGGAGGCAGTGGCAGGGCCACCTTGGCCTGTTCCTTCACTCTTCCTCATTGCCTCTGATTCCAGCCACAGCCATGGGGGACAAATCTTCATGAACCCAGATCCATCTCTGTCGGCAGTATCTCCCTTGAAGCTTATACACTCCAGATTTGTGTGATCACACCTTGTGGCCTGCACAGAAGTCTGTGGCTCATGGCCCGCCCTAGGGAACCTAACCAAACACAGTGGGCTCTCAAAGTGTGAGAATTCAACCTGGCAGGACTTCCTGAGGCTTTCTTAGGAAGCTCTTAGGAAACTGACTGGTGCAGAAGGAGGTGGAGGATGGGGGTACGCAGGGCCCGATGTGAGCAAAGGCTCAGAATCCATACTGGGCGTGTTTTGGAAGAGCTGAAAGACCACCGGGGCGGAAGTGACAGTGAGGTGGTGAGACCTGGGTGCTGAGCAGGTGTGACTTACAGTTTCTGTAAGACAGACTTCATCCTGAGGCAGTGAGTGGCTCCTGGTGGTTTTCAGTAGGGATGAAACATAATTAAACGTTCATGCTATTAGGTTCACTGCCACATAGAAGGTGGGAGGGAGCAGAGAAGCCATGGGGATTGTCCAAGTAGCTGAGAAGCTGATAAACACCCAGGGAAGGGGAGGAAGAGGGGTGGGTTGACTCAAACAGACGGAACTTGAAACTTGAGTATTTAGTGAGGTGTGCTGGTGCAAGGAGGGGGGTGTTGGGTTAAGGATGACATTCTGATTCAAGAAACTAGGCAGAAGGCTGAAGAGATGGGCCAGTGGTTAAGAGCACATACCATTCTTGCAGAGGACCCGAGTTCGGCTTTTAGCACCCATAGCAGTCAGGTCCCAACCACCTGCAGCTCCAGCTCCCGAGGATTCAGTGCTTCTGGCCGTCTGCACCCACATGCACATGCCCCCACACAGGCACACAGGCGTAAATAAAATAAAGTCAATTTAAAAGAAACTGGATGGATATATGGAAAATACTGACCAAGGCGTGCATTTGAGGAAACAGATGAGACATTACATTATTAAGTTCACTGTGTCCCCAACAGAGACCAAATGCAAAAATCCTAGAAAGTGTGGGATCAGGGGGATGGGAAGAGACCAATCCCCCTGTGTCAAAGGATAAACTTGCTCACCTCATTTTGTAAGTTAGCATTTTGGTGGCTTACAAAGGTCTGAGTCAGTTTCTGGGGAAATAGGCTGGTTCAGCTTGGTGCTGAGCTCCCCAGGGCTCCTACTATGGACACTTCCTTGTCCTGGAAGCTTCTGAGGCTTCAGGTTGCTCAGCGGCGTCTGCCCTCCCCCACAACACCTCTATAAATAGGTAAGTTAAGGGAACACAGTTGCTCTCAACCAAATGGTTCCTGTCTCATCTTTAGATGCCTCCATCAATATCTGTGAATCAGAGTCTAGGACAGTGACTAAAAAAGCCATCTTTATTTAGGATGGAAAAGAGAAGGGGGAGAGCCGTGATGTTGCTAGGAATAAACTACTGCTCTTGTCTTCTCTTCCTGAGGAGGCCAGAGGAGGTGGACTTGGGATTTAGCTGCAGAGCTGATTCTCAGGCGGGGGTGTGTGTGTATGCTGGGGAGGATGGAGATTCTCCCTTCCTCCTCCCACTCCTGGGATGTTCAGCAATATCTGGGGGCATTTGGGGTTATCCTGACTAGTGGTGGGTGGGTGGGGTTTGTTTCTGGTTCTAGTGGGTAGACGCCAAGGATGCCACTACGGGCCTGCGATACGTAACCTCCACACGGAAGAATATCTGGCCCGGAAAGTCATAGCGCCAATGGTGAGGTGCCCTGAGTTAGAAGGTTTTATTTTAACTTCTTGTGCAGGTGTGAGTCAGCGTGTGTATGCACGTGTGTGTGTGTGTGTGTGTGTGTGTGTGTGTGTGTGTGTGTGTGCATGTGGTTAACTGTTGTTCCTCAGGGTCCATTCACCGTTTGTTTTTGTTTTTTTGTTTTTTTTTGAGACAGGGTTTCTCACCTGGTCTGAAACCTGTCAAGGGAATGAGAATGACTGGACAGCAAGCCCTAAGAGTCTTCCTGTGTGTGCCTGCGCAGTGCTGGAATTCAAAGCATGTGTCACCATGCCCAGTTTTTGTTTGTTTGTTTTGTCTTATCGTGGCTCTGGGGATCAAACTCAGGTCCTCATGTGTTCATAACAAGTACTTTACCAACTCAGTCATCTCTTCAAGCCTATTTTAACTTCTTTGTGTGCGTAGGGCTTGAGGCCTTATGCATGACAAGAACTGTACAGCTGTGCTGAATCCTTGGCTTTCAATTTCTTCTGAAACAGAATAAAAAGACTCCCAGTCCCCCTAAAGGAAACAAAGGTCATTTATTGGATTGCTTGTTGAAGGATGTGGTGGTGAGGGCTGATTTGGACTGGATGGCCATCAGGAGCCCAGCTCTCTCCATCAAATGTCTTTGTTACTATTTGCCTCTTCTCGGAGCTAACTGGCTAAAACGTCTGAAGGAAGTAGGGCTGGGAATGGAGTTCAGTGGTAGAGCACTTCTTAAATTCATGGAGACCTGGGTTCCATCCTCCACACCAGCAAACAAGTGAACGTCTGCAGGAAGCAGCCTCATAGTTCCACCACCGCTGCTCCCGTGCAGACTATTTCTCCATATTGTGGCATTCTGTGGCTTAAACAACAGCCTTTGGATGGGAACTTAGCTCTTCATCCAACTAGAGGCCATGTTTAAACAAGGAACAATGCCAACACCTTCCCTGGCTAGGAGGCTCTGAGTAAGGTGGTGTGAGTTCCAAGGGGGTATTGGGTAACCAGCATTTATATTGCTCTTTCTACGTGGGTAAAGGAAAGATCTTTTTATGTGTGTCAAAGATGGCTAAGTACAAATACAAGAATGGTTTTTCCTTTTTTAACTCCAAAACTGCACTTTGCATTGTGATAGGCACATACTACATGTGGCTACTTAAGCTTAAATCATTTAAAGTTAACTAAAGGGGCAAGGAGGCAATTCAGTGGTAGAGCACTTGCCTAGAGTTTATGAGGACCTGGATTTGCTCCTTAGCAAAACACACACACACACACACACACACACATACACACACACACACACACACACACACACACACACACACACACACACACACACACTCATGCACACATACACAATTTCCTGCCCTTATAGCATTAGCCACATTTTCAGAGCCTGGAACTCACATGTGGCCCCTGGTTCCTGTGTTGGATGGCATACACAGAGACCATTTCTGTCATTACACATGTGGTGACCCACAGTTCCAAAGGAAAATGGTACTGGCCAACAGGAAGCTTGGCTGTGTCTAGAAACACATGTTAGGGCAGCCCTGAGAAGAAACCTGAATTTTTTTTATTTATCCACAGTCCTTAATGCTTGGAATGCATGGCATGCTGTGAGGAACTGCATTTGTTCCCAAGTTCATACCTTGGCTAGGTATGTCCCCCAGGGGTGTATGCCTCTGCTCACTGAGGGAGGCAGGAGCCTGGAGAATAGTTTTACCCGAGGAGGATTGCTATAACTTACGGTTCACAAGGGTGCTATTGATGTTTTAAAGGTAAAGAGCAGTTGAAGAGCTATGAATAAAGCATAGTAAGCGTTTCAAAGACCGTGACAATAGATGTCATATGGGACTCTGCCTCGCAGGTAAACAAGGCCAGAGCTGTTAGTCTTGCTGGCATGCTTTTACAGGTCTACCAGGGCTTCCTCTCTCAGGTCTCATCTTCCTCGGCTTTCCTTTCCTATCCAAGTCTCTAAAGAGAATACAGTCTTCCCTCACTGCCCACACATGCGGTGTCTCTACTTCCCATCCAGTGCTCACAGCCTGTTCTCGGCTCAGGACAAGAGTGCACCCCCATTCCTGTGATGAGGACTGAGCTCCTGTGATGAGTCTGGGCAGTCAGCAGAAGCTTTCACTGCTCTTCACCACACCATCTAATAGCTGATGTGGGACTTCCAGGGGTCTCCTTGTGGCATAGCCACCAGCAACATTCAAGATGACCTCGGTTCCACCATCCTGGATCCCTGAGAGGCCACCACATTGACAACTCTGACAGGAACAAACCTGTGCTGTTTCAAGCATTGGTACTTGGGGACTTTATTTTCCCAACATCATCTAATCAATCAGCCCAGTCACGTGACATGCTTCTTGTGTGTTTCTCTGTCGATCTTACTGACTATGATACTGTAGTCTGCTGTGTTTATTAGCTGAAGGTGTTTCCTGTGTCTTGGAAAGAAAAGCAAATTTAAGTGGTTTTTTTTTTTTTTTTTTTGGTTTTTCGAGACAGGGTTTCTCTGTGTAGCTTTGCGCCTTTCCTGGAACTCGCTTTGGAGACCAGGCTGGCCTCGAACTCTTAAGTTTTTATATTTGTGCCAGTCACTGGACTTGGATGCTGACATGGCTAATCTTCTTAAATAGATTGATGTTCTGGAATCTTGAAGAAGGAGCCCCTTCACCTGCTGAGAAAGGGAAGTCTGTCTTTCCTAAACTGGTTAAGTAGCAGCTGTCTTCATGGGTCTCTGCAAAACAATCTCAAGGCAGACAGCATTTTTGGAAAGAAACTCACTGTGATTAATAACATCGATGAGTCCAAGAGGAGAAAAAAACACTGAGAAAGAAAAGACAGCATCTGTGCTGATCTAGAGGCAGAAGTCACCCTGCTAGTGAAATGGACATACAATTCTTGGTCCAAAAAAGGGCTCATTCATTCATTCATTCATTCATTCACAAACATTCATTGAGCATTTAATATATGCTCTGCCCTGATGGACCTTATAATCAGGTGGACAACTCAGACACTGCTTTAAACACTTGGAAAGCTAAGCACAGACAAACAAAAAAAAAAAGTTCAGCGTATGAAGGAAATAAGTGGGGATCAGATGGAATAAATAGGGAGAGATGGAAGTGAATGGTGTCTTTAAAGAAATAGAGTTTGAGCTGAACCTGGTCTTGCTTGACCAAAATACCTCAGAGCAATCTAAAGCGAAATGCATTTACATTGGCTCACAGCTCCACAGGGCTCAGTCCATCACACAGGCAGGGCTTGGTGGAACACACCCTGCTGGGCAGGGAAGCAGGGTGGAGAAGGCAGGCTATGCGGGTGCCCTGCTTGCTTTCTCCAAAGTTTACTGCATCCAGCCTCTCCTGCCCACATTTGAGCTGTGCTCCTTCTTCAGTTCATCCCCTCAGGAAACATACCCAGAGACCCACCTCACCAGTCTCTTAGGGGACTCTAAATTCAGTCAAGGTGACAACGGAGATTCACTATTATACCTGGATCAAAAGGTGCCAGCTGTACAAAGAGCAGAAGAACATTCTAGGCAGGAAAACAGCCACGCAGGAAGGAAAGAGCTTTGTATCATAAGTGGGGTGGGAGGGTAAAGGGGACCCAATGCCAGAAGGACAGGGGTATGGAAGGGACAAGTGAGGAGGGCTAGTCAGAGTCGGGCTGGAGCTTTAGTCGGGAGTGAGGAAGACTTGGGGACTCTGGGGGGAGAGGAGGCCATTGGAGGAGAGTGAAGGTTATGACTCAGCAAAGCTGCAAAGGCCTAGCAGGAAGGATTACAGGCTTTGTGAGCCCTCTCTCCTGCGGCCACTCGCTCGGCTCTGTGGAAGCAGACACAGTCGATACATTAGCGATGACTGGCTGCATCTGATGAAATTCCACTTCTGGACAATAAAAATCCAAATTTCATAATCTTGTAGTTTGTTTGTTTCTGTTTTTCGAGACAGGGTTTCTCTGTGTAGCTTTGGGGCCTGTCCTGGAACCTTGCTCTGTGGACTATGCTGGCCTTGAACTCAGAGATCTGCCTGCCTCTGCCTCCTGAATGCTGGGATTAAAGGCATATGCCACTACCGCCCAGCTGAATTTCATATTTTTTTGTCACAAAATATTAGCTTTCCTCCATCATTTAATAATAGAAAGTTCTTTTTTTTTTTTTTTTTTTTTTACTTGTGTGACTGATACAAAACTAGACAGCAGCCAGGTTTGGCCCCCAGGGCACGCTGGGCAAGACCCTGATTAGGAGTCCTGATTCACAGCCCTCGGGCATTGGGCAAGCAAAGCTGAGATCTGATTAAGAGATTTTTTGCAAGGAATCTATCAAAAGAAGATGAAGGTTTGTGTGTGGCTCAGCAGAAGCCATGGGGATTCCAGGCGGCGCTGATGTACAAGGTGTGGGGCTGGGACCGAGGTGAGGTGGGGATGACTATGATGGTGCCATTCTCTGAGAGGGGATGGCTGAAAGGAACCTGCTATGGGATGTCTTTCCTTATGCTGTGAATATGTGTTACTCTGATTGGTTGATAAATAAAGCTGCATTGGCCTATGGCAGGGCAGGATGGGGCAGGGATCCAGGAGAGATAGGGGAGGAGAAAGGAGAGTGGGGCAAACGCTAATAGCTGCCACCAGGAGAAGCAAGATGTAAAGTAGCGGTAAGCCAGAAGCCATGTGGTAAGGTATAGATTTATAGAAATGGGTTAATTTAAGATATAAGAGCTAGCTAGCAAGAAGCCTGCCATGGCCATAGTTTGAAAATACTATAAGCCTCTGTGTGTTTATTTGGGTCTGAGCAGCTGTGGGACCAGCAGGACACAGGAAAACTTCCAACTACAGGAACTGATCTCCAGTAAGAAATCTGGTCATTCTGTGTTGGCATCTATTGGCATCTAGAAAGATTCAGACTTGACCTGGAGCCCAGCCAGCAGGAAGTCTCTGCTCCTGGATTTCCCCACCCCCACCCTACTCCCCACCCCCCACCCCCGCCTTCAAAGCCTGTTATTTCCAAGGTTTGTAGCCTCAGGCAAATCACCTCCGGTCAGTCTTTTTGCTTACCTCAGCAGACAGAATATTTCCTTAGTCAGTGGTGGAACCAGTGAATTTCACTGGAGACTGACAAGGAGTTCCCTCTAGTTTCAGAGCCTCAACCCTCCATCCCTCACCCACTCCAGCTCCAGCTCCAAATGATGCAATGACCGATCTTCAGATTGTGTGGGGAAATGGTGACATAACCCATTCACTGCACCGTGGACTTTCTAAAACTCCACTCTAACCCCCACTGTCCTATGAAGTCCTCGCTGTGGCAGCCGGCCTTCCTGGGGCACGCCTCTGTTTAAATTTTTTTCTCTTTCTCCTCATCCTGTCTTTGGTCTCACAAAGCCCTGTCAGGGCTGGAGGAGAGGAGAGACCCTCATGGTGGAGCATTGTGTTTTCATGAACCCATGTGTATTACTCTCTGTCACTGTGATAAAATACCCTGACAGAAGCAACTTCAGGGGGAAGTGTTTATTCTGGTTTACCATTACTGTGGGATTCAGTTCATCATGGTGGGTAAGGCATGGCAACAGGAGCTGGATGGTCACACTGCATCCACACCCAACATCGTTGCCTGGCTGTAATATTGCAACTACAGTTTTACCGTGGGGGAAGTAGATAAAGGTACAGGAATCTTCTATGTGACATTTCTTACAAATGTGTGTGAATGTATATAATAATCTTAAAAGGTTTATATACCTTGGAGCCAGCGAGGTGGTTTAGCAGGTAAAGATATTCACACCAAGAATAATGATCTGAATTTGATCCCCAGGATCCATATGCTAGAAGGAAAGAACTCCTATAAAATATCCTCTGCCCTCCACATGTGTACACACACACACACACACACACACACACACACACACACACACACACACAGAGCGCGCGCGCGTGCGTGCCTTGGCCTGTAACCCCCACTGAACGAATTAGAAGTTAACCTAAACTAGGAAGCCCTCTTTGGGGTCTTTAAATGATGTTCTCTACTTTTATCTACAATAAAGACAGATCAACCTGGGCTGGAAAGCAGCACTGTGGCAGAGTGTTTGCCTAGAATGTGCAAGGCCTTGGGTTCAATTCCCAGCCCCACAAAACAAACAAAAGTACAATAATCATGAAAGAGGCTAGACTCCGGAGGAGATGGCCCAGCAGGGAGTGTGCGGGCTGTGCGTGCTGTGCGTGCTGAACCTGGTTCAGATTTCCAGAAGCCACTCAAGAACTGAGTGTAATGACACATGCCTAGAACGTCAGCACTGGGGATAGGTAGGTTGTGGAGATTGGAGGATATCAGGGGGTGGGGGTGGGGCGAACACTCAATGGCCAGCAGCCTAGCTGAAACAGCAAGCTCCAGGTTCAGTGAGAGACCCTGTCTCTGACATAAATAAGGTGCAAAGCAATAGAGAAAGACACCAGATATCAACTGTCAACTTCTGGCCTCACACACACATGCACATACATGCACACACCTCAACCTCAACACACACACACACACACACACACACACACACACAGACAGAGAGACAGAGAGACAGTGACAGAAAGGCAGAGAGAGAGAGAGAGAGAGAGAGAGAGAGAGAGAGAGAGAGAGAGAGAGAGAGAAAGCCATAATCCAGTTATATGGCCTGTTCACCCAGAATCCAGTTGCAGAAATGGCATTCCTTGGGCTCCCGTTTCAGAGAATTGCTGGGGTGTTCCTAGAACAAGAGCCCTATGTACGGTACAGCAAGTTTAGGAATCTGTCTACAGTCCTCATTGAAAAATTCTTTTAAAATTCTCTCCTTGAAGATTTGCACAGTGCGTAGAATTGAATGGTTCAGATGATTCCTGCAATAAACATGTTTAACTTCGTTTAACTCAGCAGTTTGCTGCATTCATTATCAGTGCCTCAACTCTGCCGTGTTTGGAGGAAAGCGCCTTTGCTATGCGCAAGCAGACACACCTGCTGCACTCGGCATCCCCTCTCTAGTCTCTTCAGCTCATCTTCCCTTTGCTCTCCAGGATGGGTCGGAGGCCTAAGCTTCCCCAGAGGGGAAACTAGTCTTAGGTTGATTTATGTTCTGGAGTTAATGAGCCATCAAGTGTTATTATGAGATAAATGAGGAGGGAGAAAGGGGCTCCTGTGGGGGCAGTTTCCCGAGTAGAGATGGGGCTCTGGAAAGTGCTCAGAGGTAGCCCTGGTAAAGCCACCATAGGAGGATTATTTGAAACTCAGTGGATGCTGAGGCGTTTCCTGGGGGCGGAGGGCACTCTACCTACATAGGCCCTGGCTGCTCCCTTTGCCCAGGCCCTGCCTGCTCCCTTTGCCCGGGCACTGGCTGCTCCCTTTGCCCTTGCATTCAGCCAGAGCAATACTTTGTGCAACCCATCTTTCCCCTTTTCACAATGCCTCTTCTCATCCTCTAACATTCCTATGTCCCCAAAATCCCAGGAAAGGGGGATAATCTTGAATTTTGAAGGTGGTGGGGGAAGAGGTGGGTGCCTGGAGGGCTAACTGAAAGCAGTTCTGGGTTGGTGGTTACAGTCACCTCTGCACGGTGAACATTACTTCCCATCACACAGATGAGAAAACCGAGGCTTGAGCGCTGTAAGTGATATATCTGAGATTTAGAGCTCAAGAAGGCCTTACTCAAAAGCTTGGCTTCTTGGCAATGGTTGACTCCACCTCTACCCTGTTGAGTGACAGGTTCCATCTCCAGCTCACAGCCACCGCCACAAGCCCTCTGCCCAGCACAGCAAGAGACTGGTGCCTGCACCACTTCATAGCAAGATTCCCAAAGCGGTTGTCGCCAGGTCCCATCTCACTTCTTTTCCTAAGATTAGTAAGAGTTTACTGGGTCTCCGAGAGTTCTTAAGATAGGTGGTATATGCTTGCCTTGATCCTCATAACCTCCAGAATGGCAACCTATAAAGGGGGATTTAAATTAAAACCTTACCACAGGAAGCATGGGGGTATAAAGATGACATTATCTATATTTTTATACCCAAGAAATCACATATTGGCATTTGGTTTTTGTGCTTTGCATTTTATGTTTACACAGGAAAAAATGTATGCAGTAAATATTACAGTGGCCCTTACCTCAGCATTTAGGGATAATGAAAAAAGCTGTTAGGGATTGTCAGCCTTGGAGGCCTTTGAGGATGGACCACACCTCCCATTTCACTGGTAACTCTAGAAAGGGGAGCATCACAGTTGCCCCCTTAAAATGTCATTACTGAGGGTGGCACACGCCTTCAATCCCTACACTTGGGAGACAGAGGCAGGTGGATCTCTCTCAGTTTGAGGCCAGCCTGGTCTACATTACATAGTGAGATCCAGGCTAACCAGGGATACATAGTAAGACTTGGTAAAACAAAAAATGTTAATTAACATATGAAAAGGTAGAACTTTCATAGGGTTTTATCGAGGCCTATTAATAGAAAATTGCTTCTTCCTTACCAAAATAATAGATTCTAATTCATCATGGTGCTCTGATCTGTCCCAAAGACTAAAACATCCCATACTATTGTCCCCCTTTAAGAGTTAATAAAGAGCTAGGCAGTGGGGGTGCACGCCTTTAATCCCAGCACTGAGGAGGCAGAGGCAGGTGGATCTCTGAGTACGAGGCCAGCCTGGTCTACAGAGTGAGTTCCAGGACAGCCAGAGATACATAGCGAAGCCCTGTCTCAAAAAAACCAAAAAAAAAAAAAAAAAAAGAGTTAATAAAGGTCTCAGTTGGTAAAGATGCTTGCCATCATGCCCTTTGATGACTGGCATTCCATCCCTGAAACCCACATGGTGGAAGGAGGGAGCAGACTCCCACAGGATGTCCTCTGACAGCCACATGTGCTCACACACACACAATAAATAAATGAATGAATGAGCCAAAGGCTGGCTCTGTGGGTAAAGGCACTTGCTGGCAAACCTGCCAACCTGAGTTTGACTGAAGGGCCACGAGGTGGAAGAAGAGAACCGACTCCCACAGTTTCCCCTCTGACCTCCACACTCAAGCGTAGTGCACGTGCACCTGCCCCCACACACACACGTCATACACAAATATACACAAAAAACAAGTTTTTAAAAACGTAAAAAAAGGGGAGGACTCAACCATTAGAACTGGCTGCTCTTCTAAAGGACCTGGGTTCGAGTCCCAGCACCTACACAGAGGCTGTAACTGTAACCACAGTCCCAGGGGATCTAATGCCCTCTTCTGGCCTCCAAGGGCACCAAGCATGGGTGTGGTGCACAGACATATGCAGACAAAACACCCATACACATAACTTGTTTTTAAAAAATTTAAAAGCTGGGGGCTGGAGAGATGGCTCAGCGGTTAAGAGCACTGGTTGTTCTTCCGGAGGTCCTGAGTTCAATTCCTAGCAACCACATGGTGGCTCACAACCATTCTTAATGAGATCTGGTGCCCCCTTCTGACCTGCAAGCATGCATGTAGGCAGAACACTGTGTACATAATAAAGAAATAAACCTTAAAAAAAATTTTTTTTTTTTTTTTTTTTTGGTTTTTCGAGACAGGGTTTCTCTGTGTAGCTTTGCGCCTTTCCTGGAACTCGCTTTGGAGACCAGGCTGGCCTCGAACTCACAGAGATCCGCCTGGCTCTGCCTCCCGAGTGCTGGGATTAAAGGCGTGCGCCACCACCGCCCGGCTTTAAAAAAAATTTTTAAAGCTTAAAAATGTAAAACAAACTAACAAATACATTAAGAGTTAGACACCTGGCCAGGATACATGTCACCCCACCCCCAGAAAATCCGATTCTCCTGAAGATACGCTAAGAGTAGAGAGGAACAACTATTCCCTTAGTGAGAAACGTACTTATCTTCTCAGAATCCCTCCCCGCCACAATGCAGTCCACTAGAGAGCTTCCGTGGAGCACTGTTCATCACGCCCACTTCCTGAGCTGTACCTCAAGATACCAAATTTCCCTTCCCTCTTACCATCTCTTTTTCTTTCGGATGCTGCGGACCAAAGCCGGAGCATGCTTTTCCTGACACTCCGGGCTTTCCCACAGCTCCTCCTCCTCCATGCCTGATTCAAAAGGCCTGGTGTTCTCCCCATCCTCCCCTTCTAGCAGCTACTGAAAGTTTCAGCTTGCCTGACCTGTCGTGTTTCCCTTAAACGCTAATAAAATTGTCCTCCAACGTCATTCTGAGTTGGTTTCTAAGTTCTCTTACTAACAAGACGAATTACCTGGTAACAGCACCTCCCCTCCATCTCGCCCGACCCCCTCCTCCTGCCCAATCTCTTTCCCTGACCAGGAGACATGCCATTATGAATTGTATGGTCATTTAAAAATGATCATCTTTCGACAAGTCCTAGCTGGTTAATAGTATTGCAAAGATGTGGGCGGGGCCTCCGAGGCCCCACCTCTCCCGGAGAAGCTATTGGCAGCTATTGGCCGCTGGGGAATGGAAGACCTTTTCTTCAGTGGTGGGGTCCCAGGCCAGCTGCCCAAGCTCTATAAATAACCCCACATGCAGGGCCTTGTGCAAACAACCCTAATTAAACTCATTTAGATCCTTTTAAAAAAAAAAGATGGAAGTAGGAAGGGACTTGCTGGGAAGAGGGGATCAGGAAGGACGGAGAGGGTGTGAGAGAGGGTCATGAGGGTCAATATGACTGCAGTACACTATATGCATGCATGAAATTGTCAAAGAATGAATTTGTAAAAAAAATTTAAGTGATCACCTTCCAAGTCACTGAAAATGCATTTTAATTGAGTATTTGTAGTTCAGTACACCTATAATCCCAGCATTTGGAAGGCTGAGGCAGGAGGATTAGGAATTCAAGACCAATCTTGGTTACATGAGACCCTATCTCAAAAAAAAATTTATGTGTCTGCAAAAAATGTATGACTTTAATTTATAACTTTCCTTTACTAAATACATGCATTGTTGCACACTTCCTTTTTTTGTTTGTTTGTTTTGTTTTTGATTTGTCCAGACAGGGTTTCCCTGTGTAGCCCTGGCTGTCCTGGAATTCACTCTGTAGACCAGGCTGGCCTCGAACTCACAGAGATCTGCCTGCCTCTGCCTCCCGAGTGCTGGGATAAAAGGCACCACCAAGCCCGGCTCAGGACTTCCCTTTTTTCACCCATGCTTCTTTCTTGAGATACTTGAGTATCTTGAGATACTTGTCAGTACTTAATGTTCTTATTCATGACTCATGACTGCTAAGTGAGGTGACACACCAGGTCTCAGGGGCTGCCGGGCACAAGGACTGGAGAAGGCAGTGGGGCTGTGATTGTTCTCAACCTCTAGGGACTACGTTTGCTTTGGGGGCTCTTAATGTTTCACTGCACTTTAAAAGCAGACCCTTTCTTGGTTTGCTCCTGGGTTGTAGGCACTCCTCACGACTTCCAGGCATCATCTTGAAAGAGCTGAGGGATGACGAATGCCAGCCCAAGGATGTACTGTGGTGCACCCGCTCATCCTCCTTGGTGGGATATGACTTTCACCGCTGTGCTGTCTCTGCCTGGGGGCAATGTGGGTTTAACCAGCAGTGTAGCTGTTACCAAAGGACCAACAAAGCCACCAAGTTAATTTGCATGTTCTCCCCTGTTGTTGTTTGTTTGGGCTCTTTTTGGGGGGAACCCACCACCCAGCTCCCAAATAAATCACACATGGAGGTTTATTCTTACTTATAAATGCTCAGCCTTAGCTTGGCTTGTTGCTAGCCAGCTTTCCTTAACTTTAAATTATCCCTTCCATCTTTTGCCTCTGGGCTTTTCTTTTTCTATTCCTGTACATCTTTCTTTGTTTCTTACTCTGTGGCTTGCTGTGTAGCTGGGTGGCTGGCCCCTGGAGTCCTCCTCCTTCTCTAGCTACTTCTTTTCTCTTGTCCCCTTTCCCAGATTTCTCCTTCTATTTATCCTCTCTGCCTGCCAGCCCTGCCTATCCTTTCTCCTGCCTTGCTATTGGCCATTCGGTGCTTTATTAGACAATCAGGTGTTTTAGACAGGCACAGTAACACAGCTTCACAGAGTCAAACAAATGCAACATAAACAAAAGCAGCATACCTTAAAATAATACTCTACTCCATTCCCCTGTGAGAGTACTTGAAATGGTCATATGTTCAAACTTTTAACTTAGCTTCCCCATTTACGGAGTTGTATAAAGCAAAACCAAAATAAGGTAAAAAGAAACTCATAATTACAGTACAAAATTTTAAGTCATCCTTTCTCTGCAGAGGTTTGAGTGTTTTGCCCACAGTTGCATCATATTTAGAAGCTCCATCCCCTGTGTGCTTGTATAGAGGTGGTGCACACAGAGATGTCTTCAGGGCATGTAAGCTGTAGCTCTTGGAAGCAATAAAGAATTGTGGTACCTCTGACTTCCCGCAAGAGTGTTATAAAAATGAGCTAAATCCCTGAGTAATTCTCTGGCCTCCCGCTTCCTTGAATGTGTGCCCCTGCCATTGCTACCCACCATGAGGTGGTGCCTCGAAGTGACTTCAGCCTTTTCCAGGGCCTGCATCATGCTGGTTAGACTGACAGCCCCCAGAGCTGTGCTCTGAACAGACCTCCTTTCTTCGCAAAGTTACTCCGCCTCAGATACTGTCACAGTAACAAAAGGGGAGCTTACATACCATCTCTTTACCCCCTTCCTCATCCAGCACGCGTCACCTCACACCTATATTCTCCTGCAAAGCCACCCATAGGCTTCCTTTTCTTCCATTTTCCATACAGCTATAGAGCGATCTCTTTAAATGAAATACTTCAAAACTTGGGTTGAGTAAGAAGAGTAATATATTAAAACACCCCATGTGCCCACTTCATCGACATTATCAATTTTTAACGTTCTGTTGTGTTTACCTCCCATCCATGTTTTATATGTATAGTAATCACAGCCATAAACAATATAAAGAGCTATTAGCATGGTTTGAAACTTTTTATAAATGGCACCACACGGCATACATTCTTCAGGCACCGTGGAGTTAGACATCTGCCTTGATATACGGGGCCATTGTTCATTTACTCTGAAAGCCTCACTGTATCCTTTCGACTGGATCTATCATGATTTATCCATTCTCCTGTGATTCTGGTTGTTCATTATTGCAAACAGCGCTGGGGTAATGGTGAGCACTCCCGTACAGGGTCTCTTTATGCATGTGACAATTCCGGGGACCGCGGCAGCGAGAAGACTGGCTGCCTGTCGGGCGCATGATTCTGCTAGATTTTGTCAAATTGCTCTTTAAAATAGTTACATAAGCTTTTGCTTCTAAAAGTGCAAACATGTATTAATATTAAATGCCTAATATCCAGCAATGGTATTTTGGTGGGTATGTAATGTGCGATTTCTTGATTGCTATTGAAGTCAAGCAGTTTTTCAGATGGTTGCTGGCCCCTTGGGTTTCCCCTTCTGCCAAAGCCCATTTACATCATTTTTTCCCCCTTAATTGTGTCATTTAAAATTTTTGATTGGTAAAACTTTTCAGTATTTTCTAGATGCCAACTCACAGTTATTAGGGTTGCAATTTTCCCCTCTCTAGTCTGTGTCTTGTCTTTGACTGTATTTATAGCGTCTTTAGGGCCCGGGAGATGGCTCAGCCAGTGAATATGCGCTTGCAGCCAGGCTTGAAGACCTGAAGTGGAGCCCCAGGCCCCACGTGGTAGAAGGAGAGAACCAGCTCCTACAAGCTGCCCTCTGACCTTCACAGTCATGCTGCAGCGTGTGCACCCGCCCACACAATAACAGATAAGTGAATAAATAAATAGTAGATGTTAAAAAGTGGATGGTGTCTTCTGTTGCAACAAAGTTCTAATTGTTTTCAGTGCTGTGGAATGAACTGGGCGCTTTGCAAATGCTGTGCAGGGAGCAGCAGGCCCCGCCCCCAAGGTTCTTCCTTTGAATGAGACCAACTTTGTTATTGTTTAGAACTGGGAAGTTTTGTGTTCAGCTTCAAAAAATTCTTCTCCTTCCAACTTGAGATCACAAAGATTTTGTTTCTCTTCTTCTAAGAATAGAAAGTTTGGTTTTTCATATTTAATCCGTGCAGAATTTGATGTGGTGTCTATGGAGATTTATTACCCCATAGAAGCAACGATTTGCCTCAGCATCATTTATTAAATAGTCTTTCTTTTCCCCCATGAATGTAATTCGGCCTCCCTCATACATCAAGTTTCCAAATTCAGCGTGTTTATTTTCCAGGCAGAAGCCTATTTTAATCCACGGGCTGCTTTGCTGTCCCTTTGCTAATAGCACGCTGTCTCGGTCAGCCTTCTAATGCATCTTCATCGTTGGCAGGGAGAGCCCCACTCGGCCTCCGCAGCTCCCCCCCCACCCCACCCCCCACCCCTGCTGTTTCAGAGCCTCCTTGCTCTGCCAATTCACTATCAGGATAGGCTGGTCAAGCTCCGCTTTTGCAGAACTTGAGCATTTTCACTTGTATTGCTCTAGGTTTGTACATTAAATTGAGATGAGCTGACATCTTTCCCGCAGCGTCTTCCAACCCAGGAATGTGACTCGTGAACATTCAACACACCCCATTTATCCAGATCGTCTGTGTTCCGCCGTGTCTTGTGATTCTGCTCCATAAAAGCTTTAGATGTTTTGTTAGATTTAGTCCCAAGTACCTAAACATTCATTGCCATGGTGAATATTTTCTGTTGTTGTCTGTTGGTTATTTCTTTCGAGACAGGGTTTCCTTTTACAGACCAGGCTGGCCTTGAACTCATGGAGATCTGCCTGCCTCTACCTCTGGAGTGCTGGGAACAAAGGAGTCCTCCACCGTCGCCTGGCTCTGTTGCATTTTCTAATTGGTAATCACCAACTGTGTACATTGGTTTTCTTTGTTAATGTTTCTCAGAAACTTTGCTAAATTCTCTTATAAGGGGGAATTTTCTCAGCCAAGAATTCTCGGTCTTTCGCGTTCTGCAAGCATCGGCCAAGCTACACTGACAAGTCTTGTTGCGTTCTTGTCTGACCTGCGGGGAACATGGTTCCTCTTGTACAGCTGTGATTGCAGCAGGTAAATGAAATCTCCGAGGGACTGAGTGTGCTGACACCAGGGAAGGTATAAACCCGCTGTTGGGGTGCGAGTGCCCTGTGTATAAACGGTCCCCCCCAATGCAGCAAGATGAACTTTGCAAAATGAAACTTTGAGGGGCTGGAGAGATGGTGCAGTGGTTAAGAGCTCTTACTGCTCTTGCAGAGGACCCGAATTCGGTTCCCATCACCCACGTTACATGGCTCACAAAGGACTGTAGGTCTGGCTTCAAGGGAATTCAACACCTCTGGACTCACAGAACACCTACACTCAAATGCCCATACCCCCACACAGACCCACAGACAACACGCATGCATGCACAATAATTAAAAATAAAAATCAGCCTTTTGTTAAAGAAGACTAAACTTTGAGCTAGCGTTTAGGAGACCCCTGCAGTGGGCAGGTACACTAGTGATCAGGCATTCAGGTTAGCACAAAACTTGGCACCCTGAAAAAATGGGGGAGGGGAATCTTTTCTGAACAAAAGTCTTCCTTATTACAGCCAGATATTCCCACGGATGAACATCTGTCAATGTGAACTCACAACCATCAATCACTAAAAATACAAGGAAACAACTCATTGAGGGAGAGAGAGCCAGGAGAAATAACCAGCAACAGAGAGAGGGCCTCAAGGACCTCAAATGGTTGAATCAACAGATTTAATACAATAATCATGTTGGGAACAGGCAAAGAAAGAAAGGATTGAACCACAGACCTGGGGCAGCAACGAAAGGCTTTCAGGAGTGGCTGGGAAGGATGACAAACGCTGATCAGCACGGAGAACTCCTGGGGCCTGGAGAGATGCCTCCATGGTTAAGAGCACTTGCTGCTCTTCCAGAGGACCTGAGTTCAGTTCCCAGCCCCCACGTCAGGTGACTCACATCTACCTATAAATCCAAGGGATCTGACATGGACTCCCTTGGACACTCAAGTCCCCTTGGACACTCATGTGCACATGCCCACACACAGACACACATAAACAAGAAAAAATGTTTAACTCATATACCTTCTATGAGTGTGAAAATGGAATGTTAAAACGAAAAGGGAGGGTAAGTACCAGGCATAAGCGCTCGTTTCCGGGTATGGTGATGCAGTCTTGTAACTCTAGCACTTGGGAGGCGGAAGCAGGAAGGTCACAGTTCAAAGCCAGACTGGTTTAGAGAGAATGAATGAACTGGAAGATAATACAATAGTTCAGCACAAATTGGGGCATAGAAACTAGGTATATGAGGTGGTTTGGTTTGTGTTTAATAATCGTTTCAGAGGAGAAAAGAGCAAAGAATTGAGACAACAGATAAGAGTTTTCTAAAGTTGAGTCTAGATATCAGGCTTCACTTATTTCAGGCACGACACATTAAGAAAATTCTAGGGCTGGGCATGTGTGGCGCACACCTTAATCCCAGCCCTGGGAAGACATAGGCAGGCGGATCTGTGTGAGTCGAGGCTAGCCTGGTCTACAAAGCAAGTTCCAGGACAGCCAGGGTTACGTAAAGAAAATTCTACTGTCAGTGGAGAAGATGGACCACCCACAAGTTCTTCAAGTCCTCTCAGGAAGTGGACCCCAATTCC
Organism: Peromyscus californicus insignis; assembly: GCF_007827085.1. NCBI lineage: Eukaryota > Metazoa > Chordata > Mammalia > Rodentia > Cricetidae > Peromyscus > Peromyscus californicus. Next base: position 41,829,561 of record NW_026294584.1, on the reverse strand, counting down.
CTTCTCCCTGGGGGTGAGCTAGGTTTCATGTCTCCCATCTGTCTTAGGGATCCCCCATTCTGTCTTTTCCTTTCTTTTTAAGAATTTCCTCATCTGACTCCCCAATTCCCTCCTCAGCCTGTAATTTTCCTGTTGGTTCATTTCTCGTGGTGCTGGGCTCAAAATCAACACCTGGTGTGTGCTAGGCAAATGGCTTACGGCTGACCTACACCCCAGCTCTGTTTTGTTCATTTTAATAGCTTCATTTTCCATATCTAACATTTTATTTCCAACCAAGACATTTTCACACCCAGCACTGCACTGCTTCTTGGGTCTTTTTGTTTTCATGCGTTTGCTTCTTATTACTAATATCTTTTTTATTGATCTATGTTTATGAGGCTAATTAGAAAATTTTGCTCCATCTGTTCTGATGTTTATGCTTCTGATAGGATCTGAAACCCAGCATGTTATTTTTCTTTTAGAGTGTCTGTGCTGATTCTGTGTTTCTGGCCGATCTGTGAGCAGCGCAGAAGGCCAGCTCTCTGCGATCACTGACCTCAGTTAGTTCTGGGCCGTGGGATGCGGTGGACGAGCTTCATGGTGGAGAGTCCTACTACCCCCAAAACCTCAGCCCTGCCCACAAAACAAACTTCCTTGAAGTTCAAATGTGTGGGCTGGTGAGGTAGTTCATAGGGTGACAGTGCTTGCTGTCAAGACTGGAGACCCCAGGAACCCACATCGTAGAGGGAGAGAACTGACTTCTGAAAGTTGTCCTTTGTTTCCACACATACTCTGTGGCATGTGTACACCCCTTGGTTTCCACACGTACACTGTGGCATGTATACACCCCTTTGTTTCCACACGTACACTGTGGCATGTGTACACCCCTTGGTTTCCACACACACTCTGTGGCATGTGTACACCCCTTGGTTTCCACATGTACACTGTGACATGTGTACACCCCTTGGTTTCCACACGTACACTGTGGCATGTGTACACCCCTTTGTTTCCACATGTACACTGTGACATGTGTACACCCCCTTGGCTTCCACATGTACACTGTGGCATGTGTACACCCCCTTGGCTTCCACATATACACTGTGGCATATGTACACCTACACATAAAGCATTCATACACAAATAAGTGAAATGTAATATATTTTTTAAAGATTAAAATGTATGGGCCCTGGGAATTTGCAGAGTGACAGGTAGGGCAGAGATGGCCGGAGGATAATGGCCTCTGTCATGTTTTCTCAGCTTCTCACAAGTACTCTAATTTGACTCCCAGGAGCCCCTGAATCAGAGGGTTGAGTCTTAGCAGGTTCACAGAGTCAGTGTGTCTCTCACAGTGGAGCTGAGAGAACAGCTCTCGCAGCCTGTGGGCTTCCTCGGGGGAGGAGGGGGTTCCTTGGCGCTTTTCCAGTGCTTTTCCGTGTAGTTCCTATGGCACCAAACTCCAGAGGATGCACCGCATTGGACCTACTCCACATGTTGGCGAGAAACAGAAATACACCCTGCTCTCGGCTCGTGGTTACTCAGTTGTACTGGAGCTCACAGATAGAACACGTTCCTAGTGTGGGCCAGCCCCTCCCCCAAAACGGTTGTGACTCCATTCAAGGATGTATCACTTCTCTTTTGCCTTTAGGGGGTGAATACAGTAGTTCCATTTTTAGTTGATTTTATTATTTTTTATTATTTATGTGTGTGTGTGAGTATGCATGTATTTTACAAGTTGTGTTGCCCTCTGTCTTTGTGTGCACGTTAGAGGCTTTCTTCAGATGTTCATAATCTGTGGTTGTCTACTTATGGCTCAGATTGGAAGCTGCAAAGGTGTTTGGTAGCTCTGAGATGTATAAGGTGGGTGGAGAAGGGTGTATGGTTGGGTGAGTGCGTGGGTGGGTGGGTGGGCGGATGGATAGGGGTGTAAATGGGCTGTTTGGTATACCCTAAAGTATATAAAGTAGCTGATTTTTCTTTCCCTTTTTTTTTTGTTGTGTTTGAGACAGGGTTTCATTATAACCCAGGCTAGCCTCAAACTCACTGTACAGCCGGGGATGACTTTGAACTCCTAACCCTCCTGCATCCAACTCCCAGGTGCTGGGACCCAGGCAGGCCCCACCACACTCACGTTAAGAACTGCTCCTTCTTCCTGGGAACTTAGAGCGGATGAAGGCTAGGCAGTTTAGCATCTGTGATGTACACTTAAGCTCAAGTCTCTTCCTCTGCAGCTACGACCTTTACACCGTCATAGCCACTTCTCTTAGTCCAGACTTCTGCCAGGGTAGGATGGGGTGCCGCTCAGTGTGGGCTGTCTCAGGGAGGCGGAACTGCTTCCTAATTAGCTTTCAACCTGCTAGTCCCGTCGACCCCACCACAGTCACTTCCCACCACAGAAGTAGCTAGCCCTGCCTCTTCTTTGACCCTCTGAGGATGCTGTGGGCAGGTGGAGGGCATCCCCCTCAGCCGCTGTCAGTTTGGATATGGAGTTCCTGATCTGCTTCCCAACTTCTAAAATGCCCTCCCTGTTAGCCTCCCCTAGGTTTCCCTCGTCCTTGTCGATGTCTAGCCTCAGTGGCACAAACACTAAATGAAATAAAATTGCAGGATGTCAATCAAAATGTTTTTTGTGATTTTCAAAGGAACACATATCCCCTGTTTTGTCCAGACTTCTAAATATATCCCTTGGGTCCCCCTGTCAGTTTGTGTACTTGAGCTGTTATCCTGAAGACACAGAAGGAAAACCAGCTTAAGGCCTTGTCCCTTCTACGCACTCACGGAACAGATCACTTCTGACTTGGGAGGCGAGGAGAGGTTCCGCCACATCCTAAGCAAATAACCCTCAGCAGACACCAGCTGGATGCCCTCCGAAGCCCGCTCGGTTCTGACAGTATCTACCTAGAGACAGTGTCACATCCTCACATCAAGGCCTCAGTCTCGGCGACCTTCCTCCCACTCCAGCTCCAAATGTGAGGCACAAGCCTAGAGGTTTTTTTGTTTTATTTATCTTTTTTTTTTTTTTTTTTTTTTTTTTTTTGGTTTTTCGAGACAGGGTTTCTCTGTGTAGTTTTGGTGCCTGCCCTGGATCTCGCTCTGTAGACCAAGCTGGCCTTGAACTCACAGAGATCCGCCTGGCTCTGCCTCCTGAGTGCTGGGATTAAGGGTGTGCGCCACCACCACCCAGCTTTTTTTTTTTTTTAACCAATTGACTAAATCAGGGTTGTCAAAATGTCTGCCTTGAGTTACACTAATTTTCATGAGACTGAGAAAAGTTTGTCGGTTTACTGAAACAGGTAATATAAAGTATACGAATGGAGACATGCACAGAATGAGGTATCGGGGAGCTTCCACACCCTCTCCAGGAGTACTTCCAGGTACTCCCTTCAGGTTCACCCCCTCCAGGTTCACCCCCTCCAGGTGCACCCCCTCTGGGTGCACCCACACACACACACCCTCCAGGTGCACCTCCCAGGTTCATCCCCTCCAGGTACACCCCCTCTAGATGCACCCCCCACACACCCCCTCCGGGAACACCCCTCAGGTACACCCTCTCCGGGTACCTCCACACTCGCAGTCTTTAGGAGCTCCTGAACCTCCAGCCCCTTTAGTGTTTTCACAGAGACTCTCCTCACAGATGTGAAGGCTGTAGACCAGTCGGGGGAGGCAGCAAGGCCTGTCTGTTGCTCAGAGGTTTCTCGGCCTCTAAATAGCTTTCTACCTTCAGAGGCAGGGGTCAGACCCCTCTGGCATAAGGATCTTTTGATCTACTGAGTTTTAGTGCTCTGTGTTGGAGAAGGACTTGCAAGCTAAGAACTGACATAAACAAAATTACATATTTTATATTACAATCAAATTCAACAGAGATGCATTAAAATCTCCTGATCAATTCCTTCTTGTAATTCCAGTTTTGTTTTCTATACACTGAGGCTGTATTGCAAGATCTGAAATTTAAATCTTTGTGCATTATTCCTTTGATTATTATGCCTCCTTTATACCTGCTCTAGGGACTAATTGAAATTGACTCATTAATTTTGCTGTATCAACTTCATTTGGTCAGTATTTTTATGATATATTTTAAGATATATATCTTTTCCCTGTCTTACTTTATGGTTTTCTTTTAGTGTATTTAGAAATAGTATAATTCTGGGTTAAAAAATAATCAAGCAAATCTGATCAGTTAGCACTGATAACTAATACATTTATCTCGTTTCCACCTTCCTAGTTCCTTGTATCCCTGGAACTTTCTTTGCTTCCTTTTCTCTCCTTTCTTGCTTCCTGTTGGATTGATCAAAAAGTTTTCCACATTTCTTCCACTGCCGTGGGATATAAAGATCGAATGCTTCTCTTTTAACCACGGTCCTTCCATGTTTGTTTGTTTGTGGGTGCTGTATGCAATTGTTCTTGCATGCACTACTGCATCCAGGTTTGTGTGTCCGGGGATCTAGACTCAAGTCTCCACCCTTGAGTGACAGGCGCATTATCCAGCAAGCCATCTCCCCAGCTCCAACTTTTACATTTGTAATACACGTGCTTAACTACAAATCATCTTGGCATTGCCAAAATGTTAATATTTCCATTGCCTTGCAAACATCAGTTCATTTTAAACACCAAACAAACACCACTTATGTTTTTACTGTCTCTTTTCAGCTTTTATTCGACTTCCCTTTAGTCACCAAACCTTCCCGGAGTTGGAAGTTAATAAATCCCCTAACGTTTTGTCTGTGTCTGTGCTAGCTGCTGTTTGTCGCATCCCACGTCTTCCTTCCAGGTCCATTTCTCTTCTTGGTGAATTACCTTCTCTTGTAATGACATCCGTGGGAGGCAAATTCTCTCAGTCTCTGTGCGTCTTAAAATATCTTTATTTTGTCCTTGTTCCTGAATACTAATTTAGTGGCATGTAAACGCAGGCGTCTCAAAGCTGCTCTTCCATTGTCTTCTGGCAGCCATTGTGGCTTCGGGAAGTAGGCTGACAGTCTAATACATGAGCCTTTAAGTGTTGTTTATCTTTTCTCTGGATGGTTTTCCCCAGTTGTCTAGGTATCTTATATGTCCTGTGGCTTTTGTGAGAGTCGACTTATTTTTGTTTACTTTGCATGGTACCTACAATACACACATCATAAAGAATTCATTCCTTCTTCAATCTGGGAAATTCCCAGCTTTATCGTCTAGATATTATTTCTCTGTCCCGTTTAAGACTGTTTTTATATGTTGAAACTTCTTTTAATCATCCATTAGTCCTTTTTTAATTATTGATTTTTATGTGATATAGTCTAGGCTAATTTTTTACTACTATCTTTAAATCCAATAATAACTTTTCAATTGATTTTCAGATCAATTTTTCAAGTGCTTTCTTGCATTGCTAAGGTATCTCTTAGCAATTTATTTCTATTTGAATGTCTTATTTCTGAACTTTATAGAAGTTCCTCCTTTAGTTATCAATTCGAGTATCTTAAACATACTTATTTTAAACTATTTGTCTGTTTCATAAAATTTAAAAACAAATTATGCCTATGTAAGTGCACCATGTCCACATGCATGCCTGGTGCCAGCAGAGGTCAGAAGGTGGTACCAGATGCCCTGGGACTGGAGTTACAGACGTTTGTGAGCCACCATGTGCTTGAACTGAACCCTGGGTCCTCTGGAAGAGCAGCCATCTCCCCCCCCCCCCCCCCCCCCCCCCCCCGCCGCCATTTCACACAGTTTGAATGTCATCTGTAAGGACTTGATCTGACAACAGATTTTTTTTGTTCTCTTTCTTAGCATGAGAATTCTCTCTTCTATCTGGAATTTTCAGTGGGAAGTTGAAATGCTTTGTCTGGTGAATGTGTTCACCTTTGTCTTTGCTACTTTTTTGTTTTTATCATCTCGAGTTGGCATCCTGGGGGCCACCAGTCCAGGGTAGATCTTTTTAGTAAGTCACCACCCCTCCCCTTATGATGAGATTGTCTTACTTACACCCATATGGCGGCAGTAATAACAAGGCAAGGTGAGGGGACAAGGACTGTAGGGAGGAGAGTCATTGGAGCTGACCATGAAGTGATAAAGCCACGCAAGACATACAGGGCGAAGAGAAAGGCAACAGGCCAGGCATTTTCTCCTCCATGGCATTTAGGGTGTACCAGGAACATACTAGTTGACTGATAAATATTTGCTAAACGATATGCAGACAGGGCACCTGCACGAGTAGAGTTCTGCATGACATTCATTGATGGCTCAAGTTTGGGGCCTGAATCATGTACAGCTCTCCAAGAGGCAATGCAGACCCATCGCTGGACTATGTTCGCCTCCTATCCAAACAGGAGCCTGCCAATAGCCATCTCCACCATTTGAGAAGTCCTGACTCCATACAATAGTCATCTGGAAGCTGGTGAGATGGCTCAGTGGTTAAGAGCATTTATTGCTCTCACCGAGAAGGCCAGCAATCGGGTCAGCAGTCGGTCCTGGAGTCAACAGTGCAGCCTTTCTAGGTGTGGGTCACCTGCTGGCTCCATCTGGAAGCAGAGATGGGGAGGGAGGGGAGAAGGTGTGAGACTTGCATTGACAGATGAACCGCTAGGTTGCTGGCCATGTGGCTGGGGGGCAGGCGGGCGGGGGGAGTAGAGAGAGGTCACTCCAAGGACCTCAACAGGAACAGAGTCTGTCATGATGAGTGGAGCAGAAGCTGGGAAGGCTCTGTCACAAGGCATGCTGTCAGCCTGATTCCAACTGCCCCAATGAGCATGTGCTGAGCCTAGGCACTGGGTGCTGGGGTCAACTCTAGACGGGTCAAACGGCCATGCTCCTTGAAGACTCATGCTGTGGAGATAAAGCAGGGTCCTGGTCATTGTCCAGAGCTGTCTCCACAGAGAGGCTTGTTTAATGTTACTTTGGGACGGGTGCTTTATCTCATTTTTCAGGGTAACCGAAAAGAAAAGGACACTTGAAGGGTTGTGCGATTTAGCCCAAATCACCCTGTTGGTTAGCAGGGATTTGCACATGAGTCTGAAGAAACACAAACTCTTTGCTGGCATCACCTGAGAGTGACACTAACTCAGCTCTGTATAGGGAGGAGCGGATTAAGGACCCCTCCTGGAGAAGAGACCTTATGATCGTAACTCCTAGGGTTATCCGTGTGCCTTAACCAGAAACACTCCCAGAAACCTGTACAGGGTAGAAAATTGCTTGGGGCCTGACCCATCCTAAGCTTTTATCTAGGGCCCATGGGCCTGCTGATCCCTGTCCTCACCACCACCATGACCCCTCAGTCCCTTCTTCCTCGTTGGACAGCCAAAGGCCTTCTAGTGTGCATGGGCCTGTCCTTCAGGCTTCCTTTATTTAATACAAACTGTGATTGTTGGAGGAGATTATGTGGTGGGCCGTGACAGGTATATCTCCATTTTCTCTATACAAGTGGGTGCATAGGTCATTCGTTCAATCGATGAGAACTTGCCAAGTTAACTGCTATGCTTCAGAGTTTTAAAACAAAAATCCACCTCTCCAAAGGCTGTGATTTGCTAGGAACCAGCTGGGATGGATGGGAGCCTAGCGTCTCTGGTCCTCCCATGCCCAGAGCGCCGCAGACACTAAGCTCGCGCGCCCCCTTGTGGTTACCATGAACGCTGCGGGTGTCACACCAACCCCAGGGACCTTGAGGCTCCCTGCAGAGAGCCCCACAACGCCAGCCAAGCCTTCTCCAACGCCCTTTCCGTACATTAAAAGTCTCACTCCGCATCTTCTTTCATTCCTAGACCCCCCCAATCTCCTCTCTCCCACGCTTCCACCTGTTTTCTCGGGTTCATCTGGAACTTGGGTTCCAGTGCAGAGATGGAAATCTCAGCCGTCCCCAGTATCTGTTTGCGTTCACGGTTGTTCTGGGGCTGAGACCTCTGAAGCCGACCATCTTGTGCTTGCCCATGCTGGCACTGGGGCGGTGTGCACTCTCCCTCAGCTGTCTGTGGCTTGGCAGAAGCCCTGCTGGCCACATTGCGGGCGCCTCCTGGAAGAAATGACTGTACGATGATAACTCCTAGCGCTCTGAAAATGTGTCACACTAACGGAGGGTAGGCTCAGCAGCCAGACCCAACAGTGGCTCTGAGCACCAGAAGGCCTTGTGCTGCAGAACATACCTTAATGCAGCCTCGGGAAGGAGTATGAGAAAACCTGGCAGAGGCGTTTTTGCTGTGACTTGACTAGGGGCCCGGAAATTCCCTCTGGAGCCCAAGCCTTCTTACCTGCAAGCCTCCTACCCAGTAGCTCCTCTGGGTTTGTGCCCAGGGTTCCAAGCCTAGGAACCACTCCACACAGCTGCCAGGACAGCCCGTTAGGGCCTCTCGTTCCTGGGAGCCACAGTGGGAATAATGGCAGATGTCTGGCTGACAGACAAACGGAAGTGGTAAGAGTTCAGAGGAGAAGAGTTGTGGCTGGCTCCACCGGAAAGAACGGTTAAAATGGATTGAACCCTGGAGAGAGTCGTATCTGCTCACAGGACACCCATCAGTGCACCCAAACGTGCCTGCACAAGGGACCGTCTCCAATAACAAAATTCCCACTAGAGCAGGTGAGAATTCGGGTCTTCCACTCACGGGATTCATAAATAAGTGACTGTGTGAACATATTCTTGATGCACATTCATGATGCCTGCTTCTTAGCAAAGCCTCTTCCTGCTTTTTCTTGTTTGTTGTTGTTGTTGTTTGAGACAGGGTTTCTCTACACAGCCCTGGCTATCCTAGACCAGGCTGGCCTCGAATTTACAGCGATCTGCCTGCCTCTGCCTCCTGAGTGCTGGGACTGAAGGCGTGCACCACCACCGCCCAGCTTCAAAGCCTTCTTTTTAAAAGCACCCAGGAGGGGCTGTTGTGAAGATTCTTTCACTTGTTAAGTTTGGTTCGGCACTTAGTGCGATGACGTTGGAATTCCAAACATCTTCACAAGGAAATTGGAAGAATCCAATAAATAGTATTCCTCTCTCTGCCCAGGCTAAGAACAAATTGAAAAATCGGCGGGAGTGAGAGGTGATGGAGAAATCAAACATTACCTTTCCTGTTGGCCAAGCCTAAACTGGAGGACACACATCAGTGTGAGATCAGAAAGACCTGCCAATCCAGCCTCAGTGGAAGCAGACACTCTCAGAAGGGAAAGTGAATAGAGGGGTGTGGAAGAAGTCACGCATTACACCCACAGATTCTTATCCCTATGGAAGAGTACTTCCCTTAATAAAGTGGACAGACTTCTCCCATCCTTTAATACGATGGCTGGTCTAATGCAGGAAGTCAGGTACACTCAGGCATGGCGGTGCATGCCTGTAATCCCAGCACTCAGGAGACTGAAGTACAAGGAACCTGTGTTTGGTGCCTGCCTGGGCTACCTACAAGACCTGTCTCAAAAACAAACAACAAAACACCACCACAACAAAAAAAACATGAAACAAACAAAACAAAAGCCAATAAACTTTTACCTACAACTCCCGAAAGTCAAGCGAGTCTGTAAAAGAACAGGATTCTAGTATCAACCTGAGCTCTGGGCTGGAAGTGAGAGATGCAGGCCGAGGGAGTGTGTAGACGGACGGAGCTGTCCCTGTGTTTATTCCAAGCCACAAGCCCAGCTCTGACAATGCCCTCCTCAGTGAGTTCCTCTTCCCTCCTCAGTCCAGCTCCTGCTCTGCAGAGTGGGAAAGTCTCACTTACACAGTTTCACATTAAACTCTTATGGCTGACAAGCCTTTTCTCATTCATAATTTAAAAGCAATTGCTAAAGGCAGACCAATTTTTGCTCATGCCAATGAATATCTAATACAAATAGCAGGATTTCAGAAAGCGCAAAGCAGCAAACTGAAAAGTTCCAAGCGAGCGGTAGAGAGGAAGGTCTTTGGCAGCAGAAGGGAAAGCGGGCATCGCCACAGGACAGTGGGAAGCCACCAGGAAGGCTCTGTGCTGGACAGACAGACAAATTCTAAACAGGATCGCACAGAAAGCAAAGAGGATCTTCATCTAGAACAGTGGTTCTCAACCTTCCTAACACTGCGACACTTTAACACAGTCCCTCGTGTTGTGGTGACCACCAACCATAAAATTATTTTTGTTGCTGCTTTGTAAACTGTAATTTTGCTATATTGTGAATCATAATAAATATCTCATATGCAACCCCCATATGATCCACAGGTTGAGAACCACTGATCTAGAAGCTATCCATGAACTAAAGAATCTTTTCTTCCAGGCAGTGGCGGCACACACCTTTAATCCCAGCACATGGAAGGCAGAGACAGGTGGATCTCTGGGAGTTGGAGGCCAGCCTGATCTACAGAACGAGTTCTGGGACAGCCAGGGCTACAGAGAGAAGCCCTGTCTTGAAAAACCAAACCAAACCAAAACAAAACAAAAAAGAGATGCCAAATGGATTGCTAGAAATAAAATTATGATCATTGAGATTATATTCAGTGGATAGATTGAGCTGAAGATTATGTAACAGGCCACCAGGCCTGAGCAGGCCCCTAGACCTTAGCAGGCCCCTAGACCTTAGCAGGCTTCACTCATGATGGAAGTACCATTCACGCCATAAAACTCAGCACATAGCACCACCATCCAAAACAAAAACAAAGACCTAATCCACCGAAGTCCATAGTTCTGGGAAAGTCTCTAGATGTTCTAACCTTGCCTTTTGGCTTCTGTAGTTCCACTTCTGGCTAACTATTCGTGTTAACTGGAGTATGTCAACCCAGGATGTGGTTTTTGTGCTTAAAAGCTCACCCTGAGAAAGGCTCAGAGCTCAGGGATCCAGAACACCCAGTGTAGTCGTTGGCTGGCTAATAAAGACTTCCTATTGACTTAACCCGTGTCCAAGTGGTCTTCTTTGGTGGATACCCCAAAATCTCCAGCACCAAGCCTATCAACTTGACTTTGAGCCCCGACGCCCACATAGAGGTGAAAGGAGAAAATCCACTCTGCAAAGTTGTCCTCTGACCTCCATATGTATGTGGTGGTACATATCCCTTCCCATCATGACACACTGGTTGGTGCACACACAATGATGATGATGATGATGATGACGATGATAATGATAACTATGTTAAATACAGCTTTAAGAAATGTATTTTTAAGTCACCAGTGGAGTATGTATTTGTCAACCTTCTCTAAAGGAATAAAACTGATAGGATGAATGTATACGTATGTTGAACATATATAATATATATCTCAAAAGGGGGGGTTATTAGTATGGCTAACAAGCTGTGGTCTGAGTAGTCCAACAATGGCCTCCCCATGGAAAGGCCAAGAATCCAGTAGCTGTTCAGTCTCCAAGACTGGGTGTCTCCGCAGTCCCCGTCTGGTGCTGGAGTCCTGGACGATTCCCCGGAGCTGCTGGTCTTCGGTCCACAGTGGATTCCTGAAGAAGTGGGTTCTAACCCCAGTGAAGGAACGTGGCAGCAACAGGATGAATGAACTGGCCAGGGAGAGCGAGGGCAAGCAGGCAAGCGAAAGCTTCCCTCTTCACGTCTTTTTATGTGAGCTGCCACCAGAAAGTGTTGCCCAGATTTAGGGCGAGTCTTTCCATCTCAAACGATCCGATCAAGAAAATCAAGAAGAAAACAGCTGGAACTTCTGCTTTTCATGGATTCCAGAGCCAGTCAACAACCAAGGTCAGCCGTCACAGTGTCAAAGGAGAGGTCCCCGAGGAGATGGAAAAGTTTAAGTACCTTGAGATGCGTGAAAGCCAAAGTTGGGCTTAACAAACCTCCATGGCTTCAGAGAAAGCATTCAGAGTAGCATTTGCAGTGGTAGACACCCGCATTCCAAAACAAAGTAAAGCCTTTGCTGAGTCTGAGGGTAACCCCAGCTACTTGGGGGGTGAGGTGGGGGGCTAAGGCAGGGGAGCGTAAGTTCAAGGCCCACCTGGGATACAGAGCTAGTTCAAGGCTAGCCTTCAAAACCTGGTGAGACCTCATCTCCAAATAATACAGAAGGTCAGGAAGAGCCTGAGGATGTGACTCAGTGATATGTGCTTGCTTGGCATGTGCAGGGCCTGGCTCAGCCCTCCAGACTGGAAAACAGGGGGAGGGGAGAAGAGCAGGGGAAGAGAAAGGGTGTATTAAGATTAGAGCAAAAAACAACAAACAAACAAGACTAGAGGGCTGGGGAGGTAGCTCAGCGGTTAAGAGCACTTACTGCTCTTCCAGAGGACCAAGGTTCAGTTCCCAGGACCACATGGTGGCTCACAACCTTCTGTAACTCCAGTTCCAGGGGATCCAGCACCCTCTTCTGGCTCCCATGGGCTCCTGAACACATGTTGTTCATGTATACACACTCAAGTATACACACACACACACACACACACACACACACACACACACACACACACTCCAAAATAATAGATGAAATTTTAAAAGTCTAGAGCAAAAATAAGCAAAGCAGAAGACAGAAAAAGAATAAAGGGGAGCCATGGAACCAGAAGTTGTTTGAAAATATTAACAAACTTTGACAAACTTCTAGCTAAACTAAGAAAAAAAAAAAACAGAAGAAAAGAAAAATCCAAACAACTGAGATCAGAGCAGAAATAGGAACATTACTACCAGCAGGCAATACTTGAATAATTTCATGGGAACAAATGAGATAACGTACTCTAAAGAGACACATTCCTAGAAACACACAAACTATCAACAATGAATTTAGAAGAAATAAAAATCTGAACAAACTCATACCAAGTAAAGAAATTGAACCAGTAATCAAAAATTTTCAATAAACGAAAGCCCAGGACCAGATGATTTTACTAGTGAATTCTACTAAACTTGGGCAAGAACACTTGCAAACCTACGAAGTATTACCCTGATACCAAGTCAAGCCATCACAGTACAATAAAAGAAAATGGAGGCAGGACAGCCCAGACGCCTAGAATAGAACCAAACATGGTTGGGGAGCGGAGGCAATGAAATGATTCCTAACGATATTCTTCTGTACTCATAGATTACTGACTGCTCCAATTGTCACCAGAGGCTTCATCCAGCAATTGACGGGAGCAGATGCAGAGACCCACAGCCAAACTTTAGGTGGAGCTGGGCTAATCCTGATGAAGAGGCAGAGAAAGGACTGTAGGAGCCAGAGTGGTCAAGGACACCACAAGAACATGGCCCACAGAATCAACTAACCAGGGCTCACAGGGACTAACAGAGACTGAACTGACAATCAGGGAGCCTGTAGAGGTCTGACTTAGGTCCTCTGCTTATATGTAATGATTGTGTAGCTTGGTGTTCTTGTGAGACTCCTAACAGAGGAGAGGGGGTGTCTCTGACTCTTTTGCCTGCTTTTGGGACCCTTTCCCTCCTACTGGGTTGCCTCGTCCAGCCTTGACATGGGGATATGTGTCTAGTCTTATTGTCACTTGTTATGCCATGTTTGGTTGATGTCCCTGGGAGGCCTGCTCTTTTCTCATGGCCAGGAAAGGGAGGAGGAGTTAATCTGGGGGAGAGGGGACATCGGGGGAGGGACTGGGTAGAGAGGCTGGAGGGGAAACTTCAACTGGGGTGTAATATATGAGAGAAGAATAAACAGATAAATTTTTAAAAGAAAAGAGAACTGCACACCAATATCCCTTGCAAATATAGATGTAGAAATTGTCAACAAAATACTAGGAAGTGGTTCTGACAGCACATGAAAAAGAACAAGAGGTTCCGTCCCAATAATTTTAGGGCGGTTCAACACATGGAAACTAAATGATGTACGGTATGTTAATGTATTATGAGAGAATGACGGAATAACTTCACGTGATCATAGCTGGTAAAGAACCAACATCCTTTCGTGATTAAAAAAAAAAAAATCCACACCCAGAAACCTAGGAACAGAAGAGAGTTTAATACAGTAAAAAGACCCTACACAAACAACTCATTGGACAAGAGAAGTTGAGCTGGTGCCCTACATAGAGTCTTCACCCTGACGTGCTATGGTCTTTGGTACTCTCTGCACACTACCAAAGTGGAGATGTAGACACCAACCCAGCCACAAGTCCTTTGTCTACAGTGGCATTCTGCCTGCAAGATATGCTAGGGCAATGGTGGCACAAAGCAAGGAGTCACCAGCCAATGTCTGATTTGACTTAAGGCCCACTCCACGAGATGGAACCCATACCCAGCACTGTTTGGGTGACCAAGATCCTGTAACTGTAGGATACAAAGTCAATACACACAAATTAGTTGTATTTCTTTTTTGTTTGTTTGTTTGTTTGTTTTTGGGGTTTTTTTTGTATTTCTATAAATTAGAAATAGACAACAAAACTGAGCATTAAGGAAATAATTCCAAAAAAAAGAAAAAAGAAAATAATTCCATTTACAATTATATCAAAAAGAATAAAATTTTTAGAATAAATTTTATCAAGGAAATATGACTTTTATATCCAAACTATAAAATATTATTTAAAAAAAATCAAGAGCCAATAAGTGGATATATATCACATATCCATGAGCTTGAATACAATATTATAAATACTTCCCAAACAAATCTCTATCAAGATATTGGTGTCCTTTTTTACAGAGGTGGAGACACTCTTTTTTTATAAGAAATTTTCTATTCATTTTACATACCAACCACAGATCCCCCCTCTCCTCCCTCCTCCTGCCCTTCAACCTTTCCCCCCAACCCACCCTCAATTACCACCTTCTCCAAGGCAAGGTCTCCCATGGGGAGTCAGCAGAGATGTCCCATGGTACATTCAGTTGAGGCAGGTCCAAGTCCCTCCCCCCTGCACCAAAGCTGCGAAAGGTGTCCCACCATAGGCACTGGGCTCCAAAAAGCCCGATCATGCACCAGGGACAGATCCCAATCCCACTGCCTGGGGCCCCCTAACCAGTTCAAGCTAAACAACTGTCTCATCTATCCAGAGGGTCCAGTCCAGTCCCATGGGGGCTCCTCAGCTATTGGTTCATAGTTCATGAGTTCAGAAGTGGAAACACTCTTTGCAGAACAGCAAAGATCCTGGTAAGCCAAGACAATCTTAAGGAAGAACCACAAAGCTGGAAAACACAGATTTAATGACTTCAAAATGTATTAAAAGGCTAAGATAATAATAATAATAATAATAATAATAATAATAATAGTAATAATAACTGCAGGGCCTAAGCACAGACATGCAGACCACTGCATAGACACAAGTCTCTGGAAGCATCCTCATGTCTGTGCAGTCCACTGATTTTAGGCAAAGGTGCTCAGATCACTTAGTGAGGAAAAGGATGAATTGTCTCTTTCACAAAGGGTCCCAAAAGAACTGAGAATCCATGTGCAAACGGATGATATTTACCCTTATCTCGGAGCACACACAATTTAGCTCAACACATGCCATTCTGTTGATATGTATCAGTTAGTTTTTCAATCCAAAATTTAAAATTGTAAAATATTTTTCCATAAATATAATTGACCAAGAACTAACCATGTGGTCCCTACCCTGATTGCTTTAAATTGCATTTTGGAGGGATCAAAATAAATTGGGGAAGGTGATTTAAATAGCATTTAAAGACATAATGGAAGTGAAAAATTAGATTCAAAATAATTCTTTCTTTCTTTCTTTGAATCTGTATTTGGGATATATTTAGCTGCTGGTACATATTTGAAAAGAAATCTAAAGACAAGTAAATTTGGTAGCTGACCATGAAAGAAATAAAGCCAATGACAACTGAGATAGAGATAAAAAAAAATTAACATGACTCAAAGATGCAAGCTTAAGATTCAAAATTATAAAACTCCGAAAGAAAACACAAGAGAAAATCTTCATGACCTTGGATTTGGCAATGCTGTCTTAGACATAATGCCAAGGGAGTAAAGTAGAGAAACTGGGCTTCCTCAAAATTAAAAACTTTTGTGACTCAAAAGACACTATGAAGTGTGTCAGCATGGGTGGGGGAGAGGTACCCCCCACACCCACACCCCACTTGTCAATGCTTGAGGCAGGTGGGAGAGCTGGCCTGGAGGTCCTGAGAGCTGAAGAGCTGATCTCACCACCAGCTGCAGCACTCAGGACAGTGGCCCCCATGCCACCTTTGGGCAACATGGTAGAGCTGGCCCTGAAGGTGTAGGTGTGGGAGAACCAACCCTGAGGCCTTGACAGCAGGGGAACTGGTCCAGCCCCTTGCTCATAGCTGCAAGCAGTGAACAATGCAGGAAAGCTCACCCAGTGGTGAGGACAAGGGAGAGCTGGTGGGCTGATCAATCCTGCAACTACCCAGGCTCAGAACCAGGGTTATGAGTTGGGCCACTCCAACATCCACCCCAGCTGTAACCTGAGGGGAGGGAGAGGAGGGAGAGGGAGAGGGAGAGGGAGAGGGAGAGCATGTAAAGGGACCTGTCCTTCAGATGCAAAGCTGCAGAATCTCCATAACACAGGGCAACAACAGGATATCCAAGAGGAGTTCCAGTCAGGGCCCAGCATTGATAGTGCAGCAGAAGCCAGAGGCCTCAAACCAGACCAATGACTCCCTGCCATGAACACGTGGAAGTAAAGATATATGGACAAAAGGGTTCACTGTGCCACACTGCAGTTTCCATGACGAGATTGATTTTTCTTTTTTCTCTCTCTCTCTCTTAAATTTTATTTTATTGGCGGAGGAGGTTGCAAAGGCAGGGGGTAGATATAAAGAAATGGGGAGTTGAATGAGATGGAAATGCATGATGTGAAATATATAAAGAATAAATCAAAAGAAAGAAAAAAGACACTATGAAGAAAATGAAAGCATCTTACAGCTTGGGAGCAAACAGTTGCAAGTCAAGTCATATATATGACAAAGATCTAAAATAGAGGATGTAGTCCAAAGTTTTCCTGTGTCCTACCTGGTCTGCAACCACTCAGACCCAAGTAAACACATGGAGGCTTATATTAATTAAAACTGCTCGGCCATTAGCTCAGGTTTACTACTGACTAGCTCTTACACTTAAACTCAGGCCATTTCTGCTAATCTATATGTTGCCATGTGTTCTGTGGTTTTACCTGTGTGCCATTACATGCTGCTCTCTGGACAGAGGGCTGGCGTCTCCTCACTCAGCCTTCCTCTTCCCAGAATTCTCCTTGTCTTCATATCCCTCCTATGCTTCCTGTCTGGCTACTGGCCAATCAGCATTTTATTAAACCAGTGTACAAAAGCATTATCCCACAGCAAGAGGATATAAATAATTCATTTATATTTTTTAATTTAAATTTCATTTTATGTGCCAGAGTGTTTTGCCCAAATGTAAGTTGTGCACCATGTTTGTGCCTGGTGCCTAGGATTGGTGCCTGGTGCCTGGGGTTTGTGCCTGGTGCCTGTGGCACTCAGACCCTCTGGAACAGGAGTCATGGGTGGTTGTGAGCCACTGTGCAGGTGAGGAAACCAAACACAGATCCTCATTCAAAAAAGTGCTTTAAGCTGCCGAACCATCTCTCCAGACCCAAGAATGTGAAGAATTCTTACAAGAACTCACACAGAAAGGAAGCCACCCAATTAAAAATGGGAATGGATCAGCTGAGCATGGTGCGCCTTTAATTCCAGCACTCAGGAGGCAGAGGCAGGCCATGTCTGTGAGTCTGAGGCCAGCCTGGTCCACATAGTGAATTCCAGGCCAACCAGGACCACCTAGTGAGGCTGTTCAAATAAAAAAAAAATTAAAATAAAAAAAAATAAAGAAAAGGGCAAGGACTTGAAAAGACATTTCTATTAAAAAGACACACAAGTGTTCAGACTCACATGAGAAGTTGTTAAATGTCATTAACCATTCATGAAATACAAATCAAGACCCAGATGAGATCAGTTTCTACATCCCCTGAGTGATTGTAACAATTTTTGAAAAGGAAAATAACAAATGTTGCTGAGGACACAGACAAGATTCCTTATGCATTGTTGTAAATGTGAAATGATGGGGCTGCTGTGGAGAATCATTTGACAGTTACTCTAGTTAAACATAAAATTACATCTAACTTAGCAGTCCAGTTCCTAAATACACACCCAACAGAACTGAGGACGGAAGTCTACACACACACACACACACACACACACACACACACACACACACACACACATACACACAAATACATGAGTGTTTAAAAATCGCTGGTAAATGGAAAGAAACCAAAGATCCATCGACTGGAAACAAATAAACAAGTGTGCTGCACCCACAGTAGAATGTTATTTAGCTACCAGAAAGAATGAAATACTGATATGTATTCCATCCTGGATGCACCTTGGTAATACAGGAAGTAAAAAAGGACAATACAAACGACCACTTATTGTATGGTGTTATTTAGGTGGAATGTCCAAAGGGGAGCAAGGCACATACTGTCTGCCAAGAGCTTATGGAAAGGGAGATGGGGAGCCTGTGAGTAATGGGTATGGGGGTTGCTTTTGGGACCAAGAATGTTCTGGAACTAGATAGTAGCATGTTATCGTGGCAGCCCAAACTAAGAGAACACATATAACCATATTCAATACTTACTAAAGGTTTCTGTACTTGACTTTCTTTCTCCTACTTTTCTGAAGTAATTGTACAGACCTCATGGCATTTCACTCCTATAGACTTATTGAAATATGCTTATGCATATGAAAAATGCATTTTCTTACATAATTGCCATGGATTTTCACACTAAGACTATTAGCAAGGATTACTTGGTAATATCTAATTGAGATTTGTCTCATTGTCTTAAAAATGTCCTCATTAGTCAGCTTTCAGTGATTATAATGAAGCACCCAGGGCAATTAGCTACCAAAATGAAAGTTTTTAGTTAGGGTTTGGAAGCTCCGGGATCAGGTGCATTCAATTGCTCTGGGCCACTGGTGAGGGTGCTGGATGGCAAAGACAGAGAGCATGTCAAAGCCAGACGACAGAGAGACACAGGGAAACTGAAACCTCACAGGGACCCACAGTCTTTTTTTTTTTTTTTTTTTTTTTAAACAGGGTTTTGCTGTATAGTTCTTGAACCCACTGTGTAATGCAGGTCGGCCTCATTTCTTTGTCCTTGAAGTTATGATATAGCCTGAGCTGGCCTCAGTCTCCTGAGCGCTGGAATTACAGGTGTGATCCATCATGCCCAGCTTCCGCGATCCCTTTTGAGGCATCCCCAACGACCTGAGGGCTTCCAGTAAGGTCCCGCCTCCCAAAGGTTACCGCCCTGGAAACCAACCAACCAACATAAGGACCTTCTACATCAGATGATAGCCATGAGCTTTCAGAGACTGTTTGTTGGAATCCGGATCAACACTGCTTTGCTGCTCTCCAAACCTCCTTAGAGTAGCCCTTCACCTCCAACCGTTCCCTGAAAAAAAAAAAAAAAAAAGAATGAATTAACAGGCTTCCTGTTAGCCGGGTGGCAGGAGGATATGGCAGCGGTGGTGGCGCACACCTCTAATCCCAGCACTCGGGAGGCAGAGGCAGGCGGATCTCTGTGACTCATCCCAGCCGGGGCTCATTTTCTGTAGTTTCTCAGTTGTTGACTTCCGCTCTCCTGCATTCAGTTCTGTACTTTTACTTACTAATTGAATGTCTGCAAGTGTGCATGCATGAGTGCTTGCGTGTGTTAAAACATTTCAAACTTAAAGGAAAACGTCCCGAGCAGGGGAGATGCTTCAGTGACTAAGGGAGCTGGTATGTCTGAGGACCTGAGTTTGATCCCTGGAACCCGAGTAAAGGTCGGAAGGAGAGAACTGACTCTACAAAGTTACCCTCTGACCTCCACATGTACACCATGGCACCCATGCCCACACCCACACATGCACGAATAATAATTAATTTAATTAAATCAAACTTTCCTTGAACTCTTTGAGTGTAGGCTGTTGATACAATGCCTTGCCACTGAAGAAATACACATTAGTGTGCGTTTTCTACAAATAAGGGCATTCTCAGTCAGGCGCAATGGTCACATGCCTGTGAACCCAGAGCTTGGGAAGCGAAGGCAAGAGAATTGCCATGAAATTTAGGCCAGTCTCTGGTGAGACCACTGTCTGAAAGAAAGAAAGAAAGAGAGAGAGAGAGAGAGAGAGAGAGAGAGAGAGAGAGAGAGAGAGAGAGAAGAGAGAGAGAGAGAAGGAAGAAGAAAGGAAGGAAGGAAGAAAAGAAAAGGAAAAAAAGAAAGGATAGTCTCAACTAGGTGTGGTAGCATATGCCTGTAATCCTAGCACCAGTAGGTGGAGGTAGAATCGGGAGTTAGAGGCCAGCCTGGGCTACATGAAACTCTGTCTCAAAAAAAACAAAAACAAAAACAAAAGCAAAAAAAAAAACAACAACAAAAACCTAAGAAAGAGGGTTGGAGAACGGTCTCAATAGTCAAAAGTGTAATCATAGGGACCAGGATTTGCAGCCTAACACCTCTGGAACAAACCAGGCCTCCTCACAAAGGCCTGTGACCTCCACTCTGAGGAGGGTAGGGATAGGAGGCTCACCAAGGCTTGCTGACTCCTAGCCTAGCTGATAAGGTGCAAGTCCAGGTCAGGGAGAGACCCTGCCTCAAAAGGAATGGGGGGGGGAGCGATAGAGGTGGCCACCTGACGCCCTCTTCTGGCCTCTGGCACACAGACACATGCACAAATAAATAAATCTCTTTGTTTAATGGAAAGGAGAAAGTGGAGGTTAATATCCTCCCACAATAACACCAGCCGAGTGAGGGCTTGGACTTGGAAATGTCACCGTCACCTGCCTGTGCACTTCATTCAAATGCCTCAGCTGTGTCTTTGCTGCCGGAAGCACCCACCTGAGGTGGGGATGTTTCATCTCCTTTTTACATCTGGTCTCCTCCAGCACCTGGACCCCTTTGTGATTTCAGCCCACTTATCTTGGAGAGACATCCTCCGCTCAGGTTTGTCTGAAGTTTTCTCAGATCACATCCAGGTTGTGCATCTTTGGGAGGAACAGCACAGACGCGATGCTGTGTTCTTCTCTCTGAGGCCCGGCAGGAGAGCGTGGATTCAATTTGTCCCACACTGATAATGGTAACCTTGATTAGCAGTTTGAGGTGGCAACTGCCAGGCTCCTCCACTGAAGTCCTCTCTTCCCCTGAGGTAATCAATAACCATTGTGAAGCGCTGCGGTACCCCGTCACTCTTCATTTTCCACTTACTAGTTTTAGTGTCTGCGATGCTTCTTAGCTGAGTTAATTATTACTATAAGGGTCGCCAAATTTTCTGACTCATCATTCTTTCTGCAGTTATTAGTTGGCATTCTATTATAAGAAAAAGCCATAGGGCTGGGACTGGGGCTCGGTGGTAGAGTGCTCGCCTCGCATGTGGGAGGGCTGAGTTCAATCCTTACCACCTCAGAAACATTGACTAGGTGGGGTGGTGCACAGCTTGGATCCCAGCACTTGGGAGGCAGAGGCATAAGGACTTCTGTGAGTCTGAGGCCAGCCTGGGCTACAGAGTAGGTTCCAGCCCGGCCGAGCTGCACAGTGAGATCCAGTTTCAGAAACGAAAGAAAGAAAAAGGTCCCGCCATTCTCTCTTCCTTTCTCTCCCTGTGTCTACAGCGCTATTCCTTCATAATGACGTGTCGAGTCCCACTTGAGGATGACAGGATTTTCTCCTCTTCATGCTTATCACTGTCTTTTTTTAAAATATTATTCGTGTGTGTGTGTGTGTGTGTGTGTGTGTGTGTGTTTGCACATGTAGAAGAATGACCATCTGGACTACATGGCGAGTGCCAGCTAGTCAGAGCTATCCAGCTTGACCCTTCCTCTAAATGCAAACGAAGACAGACAGCTCAGTGAGCCGAGCGCTTGCCCCACAGGATCAGGAGCTGCCCAGTACGGGTGCTGGGCACCAGCGCTGGTCCTCTGAACAGGCAGAAGCACTCTTAGCCACTGATCCGTCTCTCTAGCCCTTTCTTTAGCCCTTTCAAAAGCTACAACTATGGCCCGGAGGTACTGGAGGTGGTGGTGTGGACCGTCAGAGAAACCCTGTCTCGAAATCCAAAGAAATTCATTTATGTTTTTATAGTAGATGTATGTCTTTGTGGTCATGCACGCCACAGTGTGTGTGTGTGCGTGTGTGTGTGTGTGTGTGTGTGTGTGTGCGTGTGCGTGTGCGTGTGCGTGTGCGTGTGCGTGTGCGTGTGCGTGTGTGTGTGTGTGTGTGTGTGTGTGTGTGTGTGTGTGTGTGTGACTTACTGGAGCCATTTTTCCACTTCTACTATATGGGTCTTGGGAATCAAATTCAGGTCATCAGGCTTGGTGACTAGTGCCTTTACCCTCTGAGCTGACTCACCAGTTCCATTTTTGATACATTTAAAGATAAATACATCTAAGCCTGGTGGTGGCACATGCCTTTTATCCCAGCACTTGAAAGGCAAAGGCTGGCAGATCTCTGTGAGTTTGAGACCAACCTGCCTTACAGAGTGAGTTCCGGGACAGCCAGAGCTGTTGCACAGAGAAACCCTGTCTCAAATAACAACAAAAACCAAAAAAGATAAATACATCTAAGTATTGCATCTAAGTATTGATCTGTCAGCTCTCTCTTACCAATAAAGGAGGCATCTAAGATTTCAAGTGGTATCTGAGGTCATGGAGCAGTCCCTAACTCTAAGCATATTGTACTACATTTCTCCTTCTGTATGCGTACAGTGATAAATTTTAATTTTTTTTTTTTGGTTTTTCGAGACAGGGTTTCTCTGTGTAGCTTTGCGCCTCCCTGGAACTCACTTGGTAGCCCAGGCTGGCCTCGAACTCACAGAGATCCGCCTGACTCTGCCTCCCAAGTGCTGGGATTAAAGGCGTGCGCCACCACCGCCCAGCAATTTTAATTTTAAAAAAATGGGTGCAATAAGATTAAGAACTATTAATCATCAGAGCAATTATAAAGTTATACTATAATAAAGTTATATGGATATAGTTTTCCTATTTCTCAATATCTTCTTATATGTCTACCTTTTCACTTAAAAAACAGCACTTGGAGCCTCTCTTTGGAATATCTGCTTTACTATTATCATTCCTCTTGTGCTCCGTGGCTGTTGTTAAATGGTTATGTGAACAGGAGCACTGAGTACCATGCCCATCACTCAATCTGATGATAGAGAAAGCTGCTAAGTGATGATCTGGCAGTAGTATATACAGGGTGGATACGCTGGACAAAAGGTAGGATTCATATTACAGGTGTCTTTAGATTATATCACACTGTTGCTCAAAATGGCACAGACTTTAAAACTTGCAAATTATTTTTTATTATATTTCTGTTTATGTTATGTGGGGGAAGGCATGGCATAGGCATGCCTCACAGCACATGTATGGAGGTCCCAGGAAAACGTCCAGGAGTTGGTTATCTCCTTCCCTCATGTAAGTCTTGGGGACTGAACTGGGACAGTCAGGGATGGCAGCAGGTGCCATCACCCACTGGGCTGTCTCAGTGAAATTGTTCATTTCTAGATTTCCCATTTAATATCTTTAGGCCATGATTAATCTCAAGTAACTGAAAGGAAACACAAGGGTACTGCTGAATATTTGTATAATTAAAAGGAGTTCAAACATCAAATAATAAAACCCCCAATATTATATTGGTGTGGTCTACATATCGCTCACAGCTTACCATGTCTACCTATGTTTAACAGCAAACCATACACGGTTCTCATCGACTCCAGCTTTTAGCAAATCTTTGCCATCTTCTCGTATGCATATGTGTTTTGTGTAATCTATGTGTATGTATTCATGTGTGTGTACATGTGTGTGCATGTGCACATGCTTGTTCACACACATGTGCTCGTCAAGGATCTCTTCCTCAATTGTCCTCCACCTTATTTTTTGAGCTAGGGGCATGGCAGGACAAGCATTTTACCAATGGATCCATCTCTCCAGGCTGCTTCTGGGGTTCCCTTCCTGGGGAGGCAGGACTGTAAAGAAGGATGCACAGAGACTTTCCCCGGGAGAGCATATGCTCCAAGGCTCACACACACAGCTGCTGGAGAACGCTGTGGGAGCTGGCTTCCCTATGCTCCAGTGATTTCCATAGTGCATCCGCTGCATTCTCTCTGCCAAAATTCTACAGTGTCACTGGGGTATCTGGCAGCCAAAACTCCCAGACCCTCTATAAATGCGAACGCTGCTGCGCCTCACATTAGTGCCCTCAGTTCTGTGAGTACCCAGTTCCCAATTATTTGCTGCTTCCCAAACAGCTCATCCCTGCCACTGCCTCTGTAGAAATGAAATCTGGGATGCAGCTCAGGTGGGTCATGCCATCTCAAGTTCTGGGCATGATCTGGTGCCAGCTTAAGGGCTTCATTCCCAGAGCTGCAGGTCTTAGAGCTCAGGGGCAGGTGGAGGACCTGGAATCAGCCCTCATGGAGTAGTTGTGCCGACTGAACAGGGACACTCACCCCACCCCACCCCACCCCACCCCACACTACCTCACCCCATCCCACCCCACTCAAGGACCTTTGCAGTTGTTCATTCCGGCCAGGAGACAGACCAGGCTAGCTCTTATCTTGCCCCAGGACCTCAGGGGAAGAATCCTGCCCAGAATTTCCCTGTCCCAAGCCTGGTGCCTGGGAACGAACCCGTGGGGAAGCAGATAGGGAGGAAAGAATGCAGCAGAAGGTAGACCTGTGAGTGGTGGTTGCTCCAGGGGGGAAAAGGGCTCAAGGGTGCTGAGTTCCAGGAGATGTGGGCTATGCCCACATCTCTCATCGATGCTCCAGAATATATGTACGGCTTACTGCCATATCGGAAAAGCAGGCAGGGAGGAAAGGGGCGTGCCGTGGTGGGGTGGGGTGGGGGTCTGTCACAGGAGTGACAGGTCTCTCTAGCAACTAACTCGCACCCTACTCAGCAAGGTGATGTGAGAGCAGGAAGGCTGCCTCTGGGGAGGGCCGGGATCTGGAATGGGAACCCCATCCCCATCCTTTCCGGTCCGTTCCTGCTCCTTTCAGGGGCTCACTCAGGCAACGCCAGAACTTAGCAGAAGCTGGCCCATTCTACTCACCCTCTCCCATCTCCCTCTAAAGTGGGGGTTTGAGGGGGAATGAGGACTCCTGGGCTCTCCTACAGCCAAGCCTGAGCCCACCCCCACCCCTCTTTGGAACCTATCCCTAGCAGGCTTAATTAACTTCACAAAACACTCGATAACCCTGGGTGATGGGAGCTATAAAATTGCAAAGTCTGATTAAAAATAATAATGAGAATGCCTAGTGCCCATTAGCCTGTTCCTGAGCCCTTAACAAGGATTAATTAATTAATCAGCCTCTTTGCAGCTAGGGGAGCCAGTCAGGGTTATGGGCACCCCTTTAGAAGAGGGGTACAGTAGGTAAGAGATGGTGCTGGGCGAAGGCTTTGCCTGACCTGCCCTGATCTGCCAGGCCATCCAAACAGAGCTGGAGGCCTGGCCCTCCGAAGCGCTCTTTGGGCCAGCCCCTGGCTGTGGGGCTTGGGGAGGTGGCTTCCCTGTATCCTGTCCTCAGTTTCCTCTTTTGTAATAACTCAGATAAGGGGATGGCTGCTTTCCAGCTTCCGTGTTGGATGTGACCCAGTATCACACGTCCGGATTCTAGAGCTGTCTCTGGGGAGAGGAGCCAGGGTTTTCCTCAAGAAAAAAAAGCATCAGCTCCTGCCTTGCAACCGGATTTTGGCTTTTAACCAAGACAGGTGATCTCTGGCGTTCAGTCACCACATTTTTGTCTTTCAACTAATGTAATAATTTTTTCTTTGTTTTTAAACGAGATTTATTTTTAATTTTTATCTGTGTATGCCTGTATGTGGAGGTCAGAGGACAACTTGCAGAAGTCAGTTCCCTCCTGCTGTGTGGGTTCTGGGGATTGAACTTAGGTCACCAGGTTTGGTGACCAGTGTCCTTACTCACTGAGCTATCCAGGCACCCCATATATAATCTCTGTGTGTGTGTGTGTGTGTGTGTGTGTGTGTGTGTGTGTGTGTGTGTCTGTATGAGTGTGTGCCAAGTGTGTGGAGGTACTTGAGGAAGCTAGAGAGGGTGTTGGACCCCGTGGAGCTGGAGTTGTAGGTGGTTATGAACTGCTTGACATGCGTGCTAGACATGAACTCAGGTCCTCTGGAAGAGCAGCAAGTGCTCTTCACCAGGGGGCCATCCCTCCTCCTCCGTTCTTTGTCTTTTTACACAATATAAAATGTACCATTGTAGACATTTTAATTATTTCTTTTAGAGACTATAATTATGTAATTTGCCCCTCTCCTCCCTCCAAACTCTCCCCTATAACTGTCCTTGGGTTTGGTAGCCTGAAGAATCGCGAACTCTCACTGTGTGCGGCTCTCACTATCATCCGTCTCTCCCACTCTTTCATCTTGCAAACTGAAATCCTGCACCCGGGAAACATAATCCCTCCCCATCCCTCTCCCCCGAGGCCATTGGCCACCATCTTCTGACTTCCTGGGTCTCAGAATTTGACTAATACAAGTACATCACACAAGCGGGCTGACTGCAAGCCTTTGTCCTTGTGTGATGGCTTCGCTCAGCATAAGGTCAAGGTTCATCCACCTCGCTGGGACTGGAGGCTTTCCTGCCTCCTAGGAATCCAGCTCGGGTGGGTGGGAGGAGAGGTGTTGAGGGGGCAGGGGTTGCCGAGGGACCACAGGGCCGGGAAGCTGTTTCTCAGCAGGCGCTGCCAGGCCCATGCCAAGGGCTCCTGGAAGAGAAAGGATAAAGGGCACAGCCTCCAGGCCTGTCACTTCTGCTCACTGGTAAATGTTGTAAAATGTTACACATTAAAACAAACAGGGATGCGTTTTGTTGCAGAATGCAAAATGCATATGAATTTTTCCCCAAAGCTGGGACTTGGGAAAAATTCTGTGTTTCGGACATATTCTCTTCCAGTCTTGGGACCAAAGGGAACCTGATGGGCAGCTGAGAGACACAGAAGCCCTGGACTCTTGACCTGGAGGGGGATCTCGTTTGCTGTGGCTTGAGGGGAGCCAAGCAGCTGAGGGGTCCTTCAGCTGTCTGGTACTCCACTCTCTACTTGAATTTCAACCTTGAAAACCCAAAGCACCAAGAACACCATGTTCCTTCTGGGACCTCTGAGCCCTGCAGGGACCAATGTGAGAGAGAGGTAACTCTCCAAGCTGAGGGACCTGGAACTGGGGCTTGTCTTGGGCCGGCTGGTGTCTCCAGCTAACTTGCCATCTTCACGGTGAAGCAGGAAGCGTGAAGCGGGCAGAGGTGGGCACAGCCAGCCTTGAGCCTCTGGCTCCCTGTGTCCCCCAGGACCTCCCCAACTAGAAGGAAGCCCCCCTAGGGCTGAGGGTCACCCCCACTGCTGGCCTCTGGGGGAGCCACAGCAAGCACTGGAGTCTGCCACCAGGGCATCCTCTACAGCTCCAAAGACTCCACAATAATTTGGCCTGAGAGATGAGCACCGGAAAGTTGCCCGTTTAATTTAATTTATTTCAATTATATTTTAATTTAAGCTATTCGGCATTTACTCTCCCAGCTATCTTTTCTCATTCCAAGGTTGTTAAATTATTGTGGCTCTTGGAAAAAGATAAGAGAGAAAATGGTCAGATGGCCGGGGGGAACAGCTCAATCCCAAGGCTCCTTCATGCCCTGTGTATCCCCCTGGGCTCCCAAGGCCAGAGGGAGGAGTGGCGGGGGACTGTCACCTCTGATGGACCTGTTCAAAGAGTAACAACACTGACTGCTGACTGACACCTGATATGGGCCAGCACTCCTTAAGTCCTTGCTTCTTCCCTGCCCCTGTCGGGAGGGAGTGGAAGACCCATCCCTCCCCCAGAAGAGCATCCTGAGGCCCCAAAGCCAAGTGACAGAGTCCAAGATCCACATCCTCTAACTACAAAGAGCTCAGGAACAAGCAGAAGCAACATGGGAAACATGCCTGAAACCTTGGGCAGCCACAGGGTAGAGGGCACATCTCAGCAGGCACTGGGCTCAGGAGGAGGTCCTGGGCCTCAGCATCCTTACCAGCCAGAGAGGCTTCCCTGGCTGGGATTCTCTGCATCTTCTGCCTGAATCCCCAACATCAATTCTGGAAAAGGCATTTTAATCAGATGGGGACCACTGATGAAGCCAGTTGAGCATACAGTTCAGGTCTATTATGAAACAGCTGTGCATTCTCCAGCATGGGAGCTGCCTGCTCTGAACTCCAGTTTCTGAATGCAAATTGGGATAGCACTCTTTTACCAAAAAGGTTTAGAAAGCACACAGTGATGAGTTTCATTACAACATTTTCGTGCTGTATTGATTACTTACCCTGTTGCTGCTGTGATACTAGAAAGGAAGGTGTGACCGTTCTGATTGTTGACTTGACACATTGTAGTCACCTGGAAAGGGAGTCTTAAGAGGGACTGTCTAGATTATGCTGGCCTGAAGGCATGTCTGTAAGGAATTGCTGTGTTACATTAATTAAGGTAAGAAGAACCACACGGCATGGGTGGCAACATTCCCTAGGCAGGGGATTTGGAACTTTATAAGAGTGTCAGACCTGGGGACTGGAGTGATGACTGCACTTCTAGAGGTCCTGGGTTTAATTCTCAGCACCCATGATGGTGGCTCACAACTGTTTGTAACGTCAGTCAGCACCCTCTTCTGGCCTATGCAGGGACTGCATGCACATAGTGAACAGACACACACGTAGGCAAAACACCCGAACACATAAAATAAAAATAAAGGAAAAAAATTTAAACAGTGGCAAAATTGAGTTAAGCACCAGCATGAAGAATCCACTGCTGTGTGCTCCTGGTTGTTGATGTGACGTGACCAACTCCCTTAAGTTCCACACTCTGACTTTCCTAGTATGATGGGCTGTAGTCAGGAATCGTGAGCACAAACAAACCCTCTCTCCCCTAAGTTGCCTTCATCGGGGTATTTTATCATAACAACTGGAAAAGAAACTAAGAATGTTTGGGTTCACAATTTGAAGCTGCAGTCTGTCAGGACGGGGGAGGTCATGGCCCCAGGAAGGTGAGGTGGCTGGTCACACTGCATCCATAGCCAGGAAGCACAGAGAGATGAATGCTGGGGTTCAACTCACTGTCTCCTTCAGACTCAGTCTGGGACTCCAGGCCATGGGGTGGTACCACTCACATAACTGAGTGAGTGGTACCTCCTGGTGGTTGCCCACAGAGGAGGAGGAAAAAGCTTTTACTTTTTGCCTACTTGCCTTTGCCTCTTGCTTGTGAGTGCATCTACTTTGCTGATGCTTCTGCCACTGTGGTACTCCTTCCCCAACATCAGAATCCAGCTTCTTCAACCTCCTAACATGGACTGAAGACCAGTGTCTGTACAGGAATCCTCCTGGCCTCCAGTGCCTGACTGGAACTGCTGAGGCATCCAACTTCATGGACTGAGCAGGTTATCCATCTTTAAGAAAATGAGTAGCTGTTGATGAGGCTGATGGGTGAGGGAGAGCTGGACATGCACCCCTCAGACTGAGCAGGCAGGGGTGACCTCCAGGTACTCTGTCTGCTGGGCAGATTCTTTTCCCTGGCATAGTAACTGACCCCTATCATGGCACTTGGAAGATGTTAATACAGGTCCAAATGCTTGGAGCAAAAATGTTTGAGATTTCTGAGGTTTTCATATTTAGGAATGTTTTTGGATGCCTAACGAGATGTCATGGGTGTGGAGCTCAAGCCTAAACACAAACCCCAGTTATGAAACACACAACTAGACATAGGAAAGTCTGTGTGTGTGAAAGCATCAGCCTGGAGGTATCATATTGATGCTCAAAAGGCTTTGGATTCTAGAGCATCTCTGATTTAGAATTTCTGGCTTAGAGATCCTCAACCTGCACCCTGTATTGTACATTATTGTGGCATCTGGTGTGCTTCTGTCTTAGTTCAGGTAAGTACCATAGGCTGGGTGCCAATAAACACTTGTGCCTTACGGTTCTGAGGCTTCTAGTCCGGGGTCAGGGTCCAGTCACAAGCAGGTCTGGTGATGGCTGGCTTCTGTTTGCAGACTATTTTCTAACCCATGATGGAAGAACTTGATAAATCTCTGGCCTCGTCTTAGAATGGCTCTAATCCTATTTGTTAAGGCCACACCCTCATAGCGTATTACCTCTCATGGATGTATTCCAAATACTCTCACACTGGGAAATAGATTTCAATATATAAATTTTGGGTGGGACAAACATTAAATCACAAACCTCCCCTAGTCGAATGTGGAGGCTGGGAGGGCAGGCATTCATGTGTTTTGTTTACTGCTGAATCAATTAGGCTGACAGTAATGTCAGGCACGTAGCAGAGACGCAACAAATGTTGCATGGCTGAATTAAATGGAAGCATTTGCTTGTAGGAGATAGGAGCAGAAAAAGGAATGTGGCTGGAGAGGAGGGCAAGCCCGCTGTTCTCACATCACCGGGAGAAAGATCCAGAGAAGAGAAGGGTGAAAGGTCACTGATCTTACACAGGGACTTAATTGCATCAGGAAGTCTCTGGAAGGGCACTGCCGGATGGCCAGGGTCAGACACAACCTCCTGTGGTTTCTTTAAAAGGCGTGGCTGGCCCTGTAGGCAATGAGCTACTCAGGTGGGAATGGAGAGGTCTGTGCTGAGCTACGGTTTGCTCTGCCTGGAATATAGTCTCTGGGTGGCAGCAAGCAGGTCTCTGCACTGTGGAGGTCAGCTGTGCTCACGAGGAAGTCGGCCCACGAAGAGCGGGTGAGGGTTTGGGAGCACCAAGGACGGCCATGTCCACTGCAACTGGAAGAAGCCAGTCCCAGGTTTTGGAGGAAAAGCCAAAGAGCAGAAGGGCAGTCAGTAAGTGGGGCTGGAGTAAGGACATTAGTTATGGCCATTGGCAGAAGCAGGTATACAGAAGAGCAGAGACTGGGAGACACAGTGCAAATCTAACACCTCGAGGGGCCGTTTCTAAAGTGTACTATGTAAAGTGCACTAGCTGCATTCAGAATATTAAATTCCGTAACTGGGTATGGTGGCACATACCTACAATCCCGGCACTGGGGAGGTTTGGGCAGAAGAATCACAGGTTCAAAGACACAATTGAAACCTGTCTCACAAATAAGTAAATAAATATTAAATTCTAATATAAAATACAGTAGAAGCAAATAACGGTGAAACATGGAACATATAAAGTATATACATATATTTATTGAACAGATTTAATGCAACAATAAGAATATTACCTTGTGTATTAGTCAGGGCTCTCTGGAGGAATAGAACTGATAGAACGAATATATATATTATAGGAAATATTACACCCTAATTAAATGCAGTGTGGCCAAAAGGGGAGAAAAGATGTGAAAGAAGACATGGGCTGAGTGTGGAGGCGAAGTGGATAAGGGAATAGAGGGGGGATATATGCATGAAATATACATGATACATGCATAAAATTGTTAGATAACAATCATTATATATGATATTTATTAGAAGTGGCTTCTAATACCAGAGAAAGAATGCCTTAGCAACAGGATGGATGAACTTGCCAGGGAGACTGAGGGCAAGCAGGCAAAATGCAAAAAACTTCCTTCCTCCATGCTCTTTTATGTGGGCTGCTACCAGGGGGTGTGGCCCAGATTTAGGGTAGATCTTCCCATCTCAAAGGATCCAGTCAAGAAAATCCCTCTAGCTGGGCAGTAGTGGCACACGCCTTTGTAAATTAATGCCAGCACTCGGGAGGCAGAGACGGGTGTATCTCTGAGTTTGAGGCCAACCTAGTCTACAAAGTGAGTTCTAGGACTACCAGGGCTACACAGAGAAACCCTGTCTTGAAAACTAATCAATCAATCAATCAATCAATCAATCAATCAAATGAAAATGAACACTCCCCCAGGGGTGTCCAGCTGCATGAACTTTAGTTGATTCATTGACAACTAAGATTAATCACTACACCAAGTTAAGTGTGGTGGCACACTTTTACCATCACTTGGGAGGCAGAGGCAGGTGAATTTCTGTGAATTTAAGGCCAGCCTGGTCTACTTGGTATAGACCAGGACAGCAGGACTGCTTATTGAGATCCTTGTCTAGGGAAAAAGAAAAAAGAAAGACTGTCATTGGTATATAAGATGAGAAGATAACACGATACCTAATACTCAAAGTACACTAAACAGGAGAGGCATCTCACCCACTCACTGCCCACAGCATCTTAGTTCAGCCTCCCTCTGGTGACACTGGTGCTGGCCCCACATGTCCTATGCCTAAGAAAGTGAGTCAGTTCTCTACTTGAAGCATCCCAGATGTTCTATTACGTCTTGCTGTGGAAAATGCCTCTTATAATGAAACCATCAAGTGGGCTCCGGTCTTCGAGAAAATGAGTAGTTGTTGATGAGGCTGATGGGTGAGGGAGAGCTGGACATGCACCCCTCAGACTGAGCAGACAGGGGCGGCCTCCAGGTACTCTATCTGCTGGGCATGTTGCTCAGTCTGACATTTCCTAGCCACCCCACCACAGTGACAAGCCGATACAACCAAAACAGGTCCGGTGAGCACTGTGCCCTGGGACTGGAGATGTGAGTGCCCATCTTCCGTGAGAACCCCGTCTGTGCTCTGACTGGCCTGTCGCCCCTTGCTTCCTCGTGTGTGTTTCCAGTTGATCTAACCTGTGTAATGGGGGTTCTTTGTTCTGGCCGTATGTGAGCACCGGTTGGCTGGTATACAGAGACAGTTGTACCAAGGTGATTTTCTAGGTGACAGCGTGACATGGAGTGGCCTTGGAGCACTTACACACATGCCTCGGGGAGGACCTGATGGGAGCTCTCTACTGACTGGTCAATTCTTTGACAATTTCATGCATATATAATGCACTTGGGGCATATCCTCACTGTTCTCTTATCCACTTCACGTTTCCATGGAACCCCTTTTTCCCCGTGGACCCCTTCCTGCTTTCATGCTCTCTTTCCTTCCAGCTCACTATATTTAATCAGGATCATCTGCACCAGCTGGAGTTGGGGGGTTGTTTGCTTGAATAAGAGCAACTTCCCAGCAGCTACACCACTGAAGAATATGATTCCTTCTCTCCCAGCAAGCACCAACTGCCTACAGCACCTCAGGGCAGAGTGGAATCTTAAAGCCCCTCCTCTCTCCTTGAAGAGATGTTGATGGGCTCAGTCTTTTGTAAGGTTCAGCAGCCATAGCTGCCGGGTTCGTGGCTACAACAGCCATGTCCTATCCGGAAGATAGCGCTTCACAGTACCCCTTCCCATCCTTCAGCTCTTACATTTTTCTGCCCCCTCTTCTGTGATATTTTCTGAGCCTTGGAGCTGGTTACAAAGAAGTCCTGTTTAAGACCGAGCACTCAACTGTCACCTATTCTCAGCATATTGACCAGTTATTTATTAGTCTGTACATTTACTGCTGACCACAGCAAACAGGAGCTTCTCTGACCAAGGCTGAGAGCAGCATTAATCTATGGGTATAAATATAAATATTTAGAAGGTGGTTTGATACCACATCCATTACCAAAATATCAGTAGTAGGTTTGCTGCTAGGGCCTGTGGCCTCCAAAGCCATCGACTTTTGGCCAGGTTTACAGTACTAGGTATGAATTTTTGGTATAGGGTGGGCCTAACATCCAATTAGAAAGTGGTTGGTTATTCCCATAACAATCACTCCAGCATTGCACCAGTGGACACTGGCAGGTTGGTGTTAGACCTTGCAGAGTTCACAACTGAGTAAGACCATTGGTAACTTTTCTTCCCTAGCAGTCGATGTAGCACCTTCCAGCTCTATGGAAGCTAGCCCCCACTGGGAACTTATTGCATGACTTTTCTTGAGGACATGTGAGGAAATATTTATTTACCCACACAGGGTACCAGTGACAGTCCAAAAAAATTATTTCATCCAGTACAGCTTGATAAACCAATTAATTTAGCTGAGTTTATTTATAGCAGTGTGGGTGAAGGGCTATTCGGTACCTATAAGTTGTGCAACTTACAGGCAGTTATATTATAGAAGAAAACTATCCCTCTCCCAGCAATTATTTTATTTAAAATTACATGTGTGTGTGTGTGTGTGTGTGTGTGTGTGTGTGTGTGTGTGTGTGTCTGTGTTGTGCACCTGAGTGCAGTGCCAGTGGAGGCCAGAAGGGGGCATCCAGTCCTCTGGATCTAAAGTTACAGGAAGTTGTGAGCCGTCCCATATTGGTGTTGGGAATTGAAGTTAGGTCCTCTGCAGGAGTGGCATGTGCTCTAAGCAGCCGAGCCACCTCTGCAGCCCCTCTCCTAGCAATTGTTAACTACTTATAGATCCTTGTGTAAGGGAGGAGCCTTATGAGCTGTGTAAGCCTTCCCCATTGCCACTAGGGGATGTTAGCGGGCCCAATCTTTTTGTATGCGTGTGTGAGAGCATGCACACATGTGTGTTTGGGGAGATCACAGTTATTTTATTTCAAGACAGTAATGGCCTGGAGGACAACATTCCCCAACAGAATCCTTGTGCTCACTTGTATCTGAAAGCCTTCCTTATCTTGGGGCTATCATCTGGTCCTACAGGACTCCGCTTTCCAGAGTTTGATTGTGGTACTGTCTCTTGTCCCATAGGCTCTTACCATATGACCTTGAATGGCACAAGAAGGTTAATGTCACCTCCCCTGGATCTGGATTTCTGTGCCTGGTGAGGCTGGAAGGTGGCAGCGCTGAGTGAGAACAGATGAGATGCTGCATGGCCATCTGTGACATGGACAATGTGCCACAGCTTCCCACTTTGCCGCCTAGCACAAGCTCTTACTCTGGCAAGCGATAGGGTAACAGGGCCTGAGGCTGCCACGGTGCTGTGAGGAAGTCCACAATGACCCACGTGAGAAGGTCACATAGATTCACCACCTCAGCTGAGACCACAGCCACAAAGGACAGGCATAAAATGGAGCCAGTGGTGGTGCACACCTTTAATCCCAGCACAAGGAGGCAGAGGCAGGTAGATCTCTGTGAGTTTGAGGCCAGCCTGGTCTACAGAGTGAGTTCCGGGACAGCCAGGGCTACACAGAGAAACCCTGTCTTGAAAAGCCAAAAAGAAAGAAAAAAAAAGAGAGAGAGAGAGAGAGAGAGAGAGAGAGAGAGAGAGAGAGAGAGAGAGAGAAAGAAAGAAAGAAAGAAAGAAAGAAAGAAAGAAAGAAAGAAAGAGCGAGCCTTGGGCAGTCCTAGCTCTCAGTCCCTGGTTGTACCAGATGTGATGAGGCCAGGACACACTTGTGCAAGTGCTGGGCTTGTGGGGACTGCTGTGTCCCTGGACTGTCCAGTTCAAGCTTCTGCCCCACCCGCCCCTGAACTACAAGCCAGACATGACTATTTGTGTCCTTGCCTCACTGTGTTCTCCTCAGAGACCAGACCAGGCAGAAAGCCATGATGGGTAGAGATAGCTCCACTCTGCCCAGCCAGAAAAGAACATTTCCTCTCTCCCACTAGTTGGCTTGAGTTCCCCTCAGCCAGCCCGTGAGGCTGAGTCCACAGGTCCTGATACCAGGGGTTTTGGTGTCCATGGGAACCCTCTGCTGGATGAGAGACCACCCAGAATCCTGAACCTCAGGCTCTGAGCAGCAAGCCCGCTGTACCCAGTCTCTCTCTCGTGAGAAAGCATCCCATGTTGAACCTGGTGGTACTGAAGTGGGAGCTGAAGTCCGGCTGAGTGAGCTAATCAGAGCTGGGGCCTCTGGGGGCAGGCAGGCAGCACGAGCTAAGCAGAACCGGAGCCTCTGGGGGCAGTCAGGCAGCGTGCAGCCCATTTGTTGCTTCCTACCCATCTGCCTCTCTAGGGTCCTTCTTGTCCTCTCTCTTCAAAATCATTTTGAAAGGAGCATTTTCTCTCGCTCCAGCTCCCAGCCCCTCTGTCCCTGGCTTCTCACTGCTCTCAGCTCCACACGCAGCTGTTGGTTTCAGACCATTTAGCCTGCCGCCAAGTGCCTCTCCCTCTCTCTTGCAATTGCCGGTCTCTTAGTCTTGCCCCTCCACTAACCCCAAGGCCTTCTGCGTGGATCTACTGAGCACTGCACAGCAAAAATGGTCTTGTCATGACCCCTGAGGCCTCAGCCCATCTCCAGCCTGCCAGGTACTAGGATGGGGGGGAAAGAGTTGGTTAGACAGGATTTACCAGGAAAGACCCTGAAGGAGCAGAGGCAGCTGACTAGGGGCTGTGACCATGGCCTTGAAGCCAGACTATAGATCCATGCATTGCTCTATAGTGTCATGAGGGCAAGCATGCCAAGAGTGAGGCGCCTACTCACACCAGATCAGCCTAGGGGATGCAGATGTCTCTGGGAGTTTGCTTTCCCTCATTTTACCTCTGGGGTTGTTTTAGTTAGAGTTTCCATTGCTATGATAAAACCCTATGATCAAGGAAACTTATAAAAGAAAACATGTAATTTGCGCTTATGGTTTCAAAATGTTGGAGTCCGTGCAGGCACGGTGACCATTGAGAGCTCACATCTGGATCCTCAAGCAGGAAATGGAGAAAAAGAGCACATTGTGAATGACTCAGGTGCCTTTGGAACCTCAAAAACCTGACCCTGTGATGGACTTCCTCCAACAAAGCCAAATCTCATAGTCCTTCCCAAACAATTCCACTCACCGGCAGCCAAGTGTTCAGACATGAGCCATAGGAGTTCTGGGAGTCTTGGCAAATGGCTGCCCAGGGAAGTGTGCCTCTGTTTGGGGACCTCTAGTGACACTGAGCCAGTCTCGGTGTTCCAGAGAAGGTGGGCTGTCTGGAGAGGCATAGCAGAGAGCCCAGGGGCTTGGGATGCAGCAGAGCCCTCTGCTCCATTTGCCCAAGCCCTGGCCATCCTTCTGGGCCTTCTCAGGGTTCTCTCGAAGGTTCTGCATCACTTTCTTGTGGGATATTCTGTTGAGTAACTTGGGGAGTCCTCTCAGTACACAGTATTGTGATTTGTTTGGCTGTTTCCCATGCCCCTCTGACTACCCAGCTGGAAGAGAGCTTGCAGGAGGCAGGGCTTCCACTGCCCCCTTCCTGGATGCCCACAGTTCTTAAGGATATAACTGAGAGACTACCACCAGCAAGAATGTGATGTGGACACTTGAAGGCTCCTGCCTGTATCTGCAGGCTGGTGGTCTTGGAAGTATTCATGAGAACAGGGCAAATGAAGGCGTAGCCATCACTTCTACCCCCATGGCTAGCTTTTGTTAAACTCTTTCTAGGTTGAGACTTTCTTTTTACACTTTCTAGAAAACAGCTGGAGCCATGTGTAATTCTCCTAGTGGAAGCTTGGCCCAAGCAACCTCCAGCCCAGAATCTGGAAAGAAACAGGGGAGTGAGCAGGGGAACGTGGCGTCACCCTCTGTGAGCTTCCTTCCAAACAGACAGGGCTCACTGCAATGGGCAGGGAGGAAGCAGCAGATGACAGATAATCCTTCCTAATTATACATAATTACTGACAGCAAACACTCCCAGAGCCCTCGCTGTGTGCCAGGCGCCAGGCTTGGTACTCTTCCTCCTGATTCTCACAACAGGATGCAGACAGATCTTTGCACTCCTTTCTTTGATCCTTCTCCCCTTTCTCTGAGATGTAGTATCATTCCACCACCCATTCTAGTCTTGATCTCCTGGACTTAAGCAGTTCTCCACCTCAGCCTCCTGAATAGCTAGGGTACAGGTGCATGCCACCACATTCAGCTTTACCAGCCCTTCCTTATACATGTGGGAAATGAGCCACCAGGAGGCTGAGTAACTTGGCCAGAGACACCAAATGCAATCTTATTCCCCACTTAACACGAGCACCCAGCTGCTCACTGTACACGAAAGAGCTTTGTGTTGATGCTACAAGCCTGGTCCCATCATTCCTGGGGCTCCCCGGACCCAGGTGTCCCAGTCAGCCCTCAGCACAATTCAATAGCATGATAAACCATCATTCCAAAGCTGCACTGACTTGAAACGACACATACTGGTATCAGGAGTCTGAGGGCCAACGGCACACATTTATCACACAGCTGTGCTGTGCCAAGCGCTGACCTTGAGCAGACCTTCAGGATGAGCCACCAGCAGGAAAGATGTGCAAGACACTGTAGTGAGACATGCAAGAGCTGTCCAGAGTGCTGGAGTCGCAGAGAAGGAGTGACCGTTTCCACCAGGATGAACTGAGGACAGGGTTAACAAGTGAGCTGAGAGTTGAAAGAATTAGATTTCACAAAACATCAGGGGGGCATCTAAAAGTGGGAGCCACCTTTAACAAAGGTGCAGGGGTTTGAGGGACACGAGGGGAAGGCAGGAGGGAGGAACAGAGTGGATGGGTAGGCAAGGGGAGGGCAGTAAGATGCCCATAGAGGGAAAAGGGTTGGTCCAGGCAGCCTGAGAAGCATTTGAACTCTTGGATGGTAGGCTTGGCTGACCAGCTCTTAAGAGGGGAGGGCCAGAGTTGAAGGCAGAGAGGGTTAGAAAATGGCTGTAGCAGCTACACTGCTAAGAGATGCTGCACACCCAAATACCAACCGGTGAGGCTGGTGAAGACCTGGGTAAGGCCAGTGAGGGATGGGTGTGCATGGTTCCAGAACTCCAGCTGTGAGTTCCTGAAGCATATGGCCAAAAAGCAATCTAAGGAATTTTTCCATGGGGCTAAAAAATCAGTCAGATTCCGTGTGAAAGGGGCATTACTGAAATGGCTTTTTTAATCAATAGCAGCCTAATTGAGATAAATCCATGTCCCGGTACTTAACCCCAGGTGGATGCTTAAAAGAGCCCTCCTTATTAGTCAGCTTTTCATAACTGTAAGGAAATTCCTAAGGCCAGCTGCTTTAGAAAGGACACAGGCTGAGGCTGGGGAAACGGCTCCACCAGTAAAGTCCTTGTGGTACCAACATGAGGACCTGAGTGAGTCCCAGCGCCCACATAAAAGCTGGGCATGGTGACATGCACTTGTACCCCCAGCACTGGAGAGCTAGAGGGTGGGGGATCCCTGGAGCTCATTGGCCAGCCAGTCTATGCAAATTCACAAGCTTCAGGTTCCGTGAGCGACTTGAAGACCCTGTGTTGGAGCTGGGCCAAAGAGTCGGGTGGCGAGTGACAGAGAAGGACATCCAACATCAGCCTCTGGCTTCTATGTGCGCATGCACACATACACGAGCACACAGGTGCACACACACGAATGAATAAATCAGTCAAAGAGCAGAGTTTTATCTGGGCCCTTGGCTCTGGAGGTGTCTTGTTCAAACAGCAGGGCATAGGCACGGATGGGGGTTACATCAGACTGTGGCAGGCATGTTTGTGTAGTCTTGGGGACTCAATCCTAAAGACCTAGCCTATGCTAATCACTCCCCAAATGCCTCACTGTGTTTGGGTTAAGATTCTACAGACCTCTCTACGGATTTATTTATTTTAATGTGTATAAGTGTTTGCCTGTGCATACACAAGGGTACCGTGTACATGCCTAGTGACCTTGAAGGCCGGAAGAGAGTGTCAGATTGCCCTGGAACAGAAGTTACACATGGTTGTGCGCTGCCATGTGGGTTCTCGAAATTGAACCTGGGTTCTCTGCAAGAGCAGCAAGTACTTTTAACTGCTGAAGATCTTCCCAGTCCCTCATCTACTTAAAAAAAAAAATTTTATTTGTTTTATGAATTGGAGTGCTCTGTCTCCAGCCCCCCCCCCATCTTCTACTTTTTAATATCATTAACTGAAGACTAGGAATTCAACTCCTGTAGGAGTCTTGCGGGGGTGGACTATATTCCAATTTATCCAGCGCTTTGATAATTTTTTTCTTTAACTAGTTCTTTTTGTTTTGGTGGACTCTTTTTACTTTTTAATAAAGAGTTTCAAGCAGTTCAGACTGACCTTGAACTATCAGCGTAGCTAAGGATGACCTTTAGCTCCTGGTCCCCTTTAAATCCATCTTCCAAGTGCTGGTATTATTAGGCAAGCACCGCCACACCCAGCTTAAATTCATTCTTTCAAGGCAACACACATTGCCTGCTGGGTGCTACCACATGCTCTCTTCCAGGAGCAGAAGCCCATGCTAAGATCTGCCCTCTGTGGGCCACAGGCCACGTTCAAAGAGAAACAATCAAGGTGAGGTCTGCATGTGCCCTCAAGGGAAGACAGATGGGCTCCGAGGACACAGCTCCAACACAGTAATTCAGAACCCTTCACCAATGACAGTCAATACTCAGGGCTGACAGGAAGCAGCCTGGGGCTACCTGGCCAAGCCAGGCCTCACCGGGAGCCCCGGGGAGCCAGCGGGACCTCACAACCTTTTCCTTCTCATCTTACAGCCTGTGCCTCCCAACACAGGCCACTCTGGCCACGCCTGAGGCAAGGCCGTAGAACAGACAGACACCTGCCTGGACATGAAGCTCCCTCGGCATGCCAAGCGATGTGGCCAGCTGTCACGGAAGGAGGGCGAGGCTGAGGACAGCCTGCTTATTTTTAGCTCTCTTTATTGGCTGGGGCTCTGCAGACCAGGGCTCGGCTTGCGCTCATCGCTGATGCTGTTATTTCTCCCCACCAGGGCTGGGAATTAGTTTATCTTCTCGGCAGCCACCTCAGCAGCTGCCCACTGTAGCGTTAGGCCCCAGGCAGGCTGCTGTGTGTGTATTATTTTTGATTGACTATCTGATGGGGCATGAAACCACCTGGAGGGGGTGAGTGGGCTCAAGAGGTGACTGGGAGTGACTCCTTAGGATGCAGTTGAGTTGTGATTCCTGCGAAGGGTCTTGGGCTCTTCAGCAATCCCCCACTGCTCTGTAGTTGGCTCCTGTAGAGGCGCTGCAAAAGGCTAATGCTAAGAGGCAAGAGACAGGCGCCTGCCTTCTAGACCCATGCTGGCCCTGGCTGATGTAGTTGTGGGCTCAGCCTTTCGTGCCCAAGGAGTGCCAAGGTGACCTGGTGACTCAGTTTCTCTTTTCTGCTAAATAAGTAGCTTTCCCTTAGGGAAAGCTCTGGGGGCCCATTCCTTGCTTCTTCCAGCTTTCTGGTGAGTGCGGGCATTCCTTGGCTTTTGACTGCATAACTGTACTTCCTGCCTCTTTGCTTTTTGACAGATGCTCCCTCTCTGTGGTCCTGGGGCTCAAATCTCCAGGCCCCTTTCCTTCCTCTTACAACCCAGCCATTAGAATCTAGTGACTAGATTTAGGGCCCACGCAGAGTCCACGATGATTTCATGTGAAGATTTTCTTCCTTAGCTTTACTGTCTTTGTCTGAAGATTTGTGTCATTCCCCCACACCCTTCAACCCTGGCTCCTTAGTTGTATGTTGAAGCCTGCCCCCAATATTACAGAAGGTGTTGGGAGACAGGGTCTGTAAGGGGTATAAGCATGAAGAGAGAGCTCTTATAAGACCCTAGAGAGTGTCCTTGTCCCTGTCATTATGTGAGGACACAGAGAGAGGAGGCCACCCATGGAGTCGAGAGTGGCCTTCACCACGCACTACATTTATCTTGGATTTCCAGCCTCTAGATGGCTGGGCAATGCATTTCTATCATTTATAAGCCACCCAGTATACGGCACTGTTCCTCCAACAGCTCCAGAGGCCTGTCAAGTGCTGACTTCACTGTGTTTGGAAGGACTCTATTTCCAGGGCTGAGGAAATAGCCCAGTGGTAGAGAGCGCTTGCCTACTGTCTGTGGGGCAAGGACACGTTCCCAGGCACCAGGAAGACTCAGACGTGTCTTTTAGGGCATCATTTTCAATCCACCATGGCCAAGTCCTTATGGACACGCTTCTAAGCTCTATTCTCTAGTGTAGTACGACAGAGGCATGAGGTCAGAGGGCACGAGGCTTCTAGAAAAAAACAAAAACAACGCACCCCCCCACCCCCGCTTTCTAGGAAGCAACTTCTCTTCTGGGATGTTCACTTTCCATCCCGATGTAAGTGTGAAATGTATCCATCATCTGAGCCATGAGCATGGAGTAAAGGGGGCCATCAGGTCTGTCTCCTCCCTCACTAAAGGGAAAAAGAAAATATGAAGAAGTTGGAAGAATGTAGGGTTAAATAGAGTCCTACAGAATGTGTTCCACATTAAATCAGGACACAGGAGAAGGCCTGAAACCCTCTGAGATGCTGCAGCCACGCCGTATCTGACCTCAGCAAGGAGTGAGAGGTGGGCTGACACCTCAGGACCCCAGCATGCCCTGGCAAACTCAGATGTTTACCCTCAGCTCTCCTTCACCTGCTGGGACCTTACATCCCAAAGTCCTCCACTGGAGTCTGGCCCCAACCCTAGCACCCACCCCCCTGGGAAGCCTCTCCTCCCTCTCTAGCTCCTATCCAGATCCAGCAGCACTAGCTCATCCCTTAGGCTTGATTTTCTCAGCTTTCCAGGTGATAGGAGCTAATCTGCCAGGCAAACAAACACAAACCCGCCTGGGAGTTAATGACGGAAACTGTTGAGACATTCAACCACACAGGAGCGGCTGGGTGCATATTTGCATTTTCAAGCAGAAGGGACTTTGAATCTGAAGAGAGGAATTGATATCGGTGAGAATTCTCAACACAGTGAGTTAAATTTCTGACCCGAGGATCTTTATCAGGGCCCTGGACTTCATCTCCGGTGTGCTGCCCCCATCCCCCAAGTGGGCAGGTGTGTGCACACATCACACCCCCACCCCGTGCACACACACATGCACCTGCACAGGAGCCTGCTGGGGAGCCAGTGCCCCGCAGTCCAGGCCGTCTCTTGCCCTGCGCACATTGGGCCACCAGAGGCCTTTGTGGAGCCTCACCCACGAGCTAGTCTCCATGGACCAGCATTTCAGACAGGTCTGGGTCACACACACACATTGCAGGATCTGTGTCCTACTGTTTGCTCTTTTTTGAAGGCTAAAACAACAGCGATGTCCTTTGTGAGGCCAGTAATTGTCTTTGGAGCCCACTCTCTTAGCATTTTTTTTTTTTTATTAAGGGGAGATAGTTTGTCTCAGCCCACTACTTGACTTTCTCCTCGGTGGACTTTTGTTGTTGTTAGACAAGGTCTAAGATAGGCCAGGCTAGCCTCACACTTGCTCTACAGCCCAGGGTGGCCTTGGACTTGTGATTCTCTTGCCTTGGCCTCCCCGTGCTGAGATTACAGGCACCAGCCACTGTTCTCAGCTCCCTCTCTTAAAGCCAGCTGCTCTAAAGTGGGTTTGCATGGTGCTTGCAAAATGGTGTGTGTGTGGCTTTTAATCTACTTGACTTGTTCCGAATTACAGATTCCATTCTCCTGCCGCTCAGCACCGCCTTTAACTCGTCCACAGACTCTGAAGAGCAATTTCCCTCCCGCTGTGCAGAACCTGCTGTGTTTTGCATCTCATCCTGACTAGTCTCTTAGGCCTGGGCCCCTTCTCCCTCACCGCACAAGAAACGCAGCCACAGATGCCCCGAGACCCAACCCCTTAGGAGCCTGTTCCTGAGACTTCCCTTGAGGCACTTGCTGGGAGCAGAACTAGCTGGACCACAGGGAAGGCCTGGCTTGTGTTGGCCTCAGAGCCACGACCTCCCTTCTAGAATGGTCGCTTTGGTCAATGTCCCCATCTACACTACTGTGCTGGTCACTCTTCTTGTCTCTTTAATAGAACACCCAAGAGGAATAGCTTAAGGGGGGGGATGGTGATTGACTTGGCTCAAGGCTCGGGGGACACAGCCTACTGTGGTGGGAAAGGCATTGTGTGAACCGCAGGCCTGAAGGAGCGTCAGCAGCTCTCAAGTCTTGGGGGCATACGCCTATGTACTAGTTAGGTATCATGTCCAGAAGGTTCTAGAGCAGGGGTTCTCAACTTGTGGGTCACAATCCCTTTGGGGGTCGAATGACCCTTTCACAGGGCTCGGCTATG
This sequence comes from Peromyscus californicus insignis, assembly GCF_007827085.1. Lineage (NCBI taxonomy): Eukaryota > Metazoa > Chordata > Mammalia > Rodentia > Cricetidae > Peromyscus > Peromyscus californicus. The sequence goes on along the minus strand of NW_026294584.1, from coordinate 41,786,010 downwards.
ACCCTGTGCATATTGGATATTTATATGACTCCTAACAGTAGCAAAATTACAGTTATGAAGTAGAAACAAAAATAATTTTGTGGTTGGGGGTCGGCACAACATGAAGAAGTGTATTAAAGGGTCGCAGCATCAGGAAGGTTGAGAACCGCTGCTCTACAGACTCTCAGACAGTGTCCCCTGGGGAGTACCAAGTGTTCAGACATGTGAGTCTGGAGAGGACACATCACACACAAACCTCAATAACTACCTCCAGGATTCTGTCATGTGGCTCCCTAGTCATGAAACATAGTACAGCTGACACTGTGGGCAAGTTCTGGTGGGCCCAAAATGTGAGAAGACAAAGCCTATGAAGTTGGCCTGAAGACGTAAACAACTATTGGTGTTACCATACGGTTCTGTTTTCAGACTGCCTCAGACCCATGGCTATGTGGGTGCTGGGTGTCTTTGCACACTCTACTCCACATGCTCCCCCTGCTCCTGCTCCTCCTCCTCCTGCTCCTCCTGCTCCTCCTCCTCCTGCTCCTCCTGCTCCTCCTCCTCCTCCTGCTCCTCCTGCTCCTCCTCCTCCTCCTCCTCCTGCTCCTCCTGCTCCTGCTTCTTCTACTCCTCCTGCTCTTCCTGCTCCTCCTGCTCCTCCTTCTCCTCCGGCTTCTCCTCTTTCTCCTGCTCCTCCTCCACCCACTCCTCTTGCTCCTCCTCCTCCTCCCAGCCCCTCCTGCTACCCCTGCTCAGCCCTTCTCCACTTGCTCAGTCCTGCTCTCATCACCCTGTGGGCTAAGCTGTGTGGGAGATTCACTTGGCTTTCTGGTTGGTTGTGGACATTGAGGGATATCACCCGGGACTAGAAGGAGACTCTGGGACAGGAGAATGAAGTGGGAATTTACCTCTCTGACTGCTCTGACATCAAAACGTGTCTAGATCTCTAGGGCTTTTTTCAGCGTGTGTGTGTGTGTGTGTGTGTGTGTGTGTGTGTGTGTGTGTGTGTGCCTCTCCCTTGTCACTGTGGGCTACTGCACCCTCCGTAGCTGATTTTCCTAAGCCCTGTCCATTCATCAATGTGCACATTCCTTACTAAAGGGACTGTGTGACCTGCTTCCCATGAGGACCTGGCTGATGAGTGTCAGATACTTAACGCGATGTGCCATCACTTCTGGGTGTTTTGGCTAAGATGGAGTGTTAAAGGAGTACACAAAATGATGGGGAGTCTGGATGACATTTGAGCACAGGTCTAGCTCCTACCCTGGGTCCCCAGTCAAACAATACCCAGAGACAGCTTCCCCTTCATACCACCTAGTCGCTCGTGTGTCTCCAAAGCCCAAAGTGACCTTTGGTCAGCACCGTGATTCTCCCCACCTCGGGCTCCTCATCCAGCTCCTTCAGATCTCTGATTCCTCTGCTGAAGACTGAATTCTGCCTCCTTCACCTTAGTGGCCCCAGGACTGTCAGCTCTTAAAGCCGGATTTGAGCCCCAGTTTCCTCTCAGCGTCTGGCCCACAGCAGACTCGTGGTGCTTACAGATGCTTGCTGGTCCTGCAGTCTTCTCCCTGCGCCCACCAGTGGTGAACATTTGCCTCTCCCTGACCTGTCTGGGCCCTTAGTCTGTCCCACTTTTGGAAGGAGCCAATGACAGATGCTGGAAGATGTAGTACAGGGAACCTGGGGGGCCAGAGGTCTGACACTTTAATTGCATAATTATTTCCACAGTAATGTTGGTGCTGGGGAAGATGAGGCCTGCTGCCTGCAAGATGGATGGCATGAGGAAGAGTGAGTTATATTTTCCCAGATAAAAGCACCGATTGCCTATAAACTCTGATTTTGCCTGATGTAAAAGCCACTTTATTGCACATCCAGAAATTACTACCCGTATAAAAGCACATTATTGTGATGTAAAAATAGATTTTTATATAATTTTTTCATGCCACCACCTTGTAATTCCTCATTTCCAAGCACCCTGAGATTGCACTGAGGTTTATTTTTCTCTTTTAATTGTTTGCCATGGCATGCCAATTTATGGTGAGATAGTCTGCCTAAGATCAGAGCAAGGCTAAAACATAAATTTCAGCCATCACTTCATGACAGGCAGGGTTCTGGGGCACCCAAGATTCCATCAAACAAAACCCGGTTCCATGTGGCGCCATAGTCTGGGGTGCTGAGACTTCCATTTCACATTCATCCGAAGCAGGAACGGAAGCAGAGAGCAGGAATGGAAGGGGCCTCTGTTTCCTCCACTTGGCACCTGCCCTGCAGAATGCATTACAGCCCTGCCTCCCTGGCCACTGCCTGCCTGAATGAAGCCAAGGCGATCTGGGCTCTGGTCTGTGGTTCTGAAGCCACACTGGCCTGGCCTGACCCATCTGGCTAATGAGGCTACCCATCCACTGGTTCTTCATTGTGTGGGGACCACACATCCCATAAAAGCTTGCCTGCCAGAACTTCGGTCTTTTCTTTGGGTGCCCTCCAAAGTAGTAGCCTACCAAGCTCTACTAGGGCAACATGACTGTGTGGCTCCCTGTCGAAAGCCCTGGCCTGAGGCTAAGCTGCTCTGTTTGGTTACTGCTCTGCTGCTAAAAGGAAGACTCCAAAAGATTCCTGATACCCCTGGTGCTGTGTCCTGCATGGGTCAGCCCTGACAACTTGGCTGGGGTGACTGGGGAATACAGAAACGACAGACACACGTGTGGAAAAGCTGGCATCAGGTGGGCAGTGCTCACTCTGATGGAGGGTACCTAACCCCAGGAACTCAGCACAAGGTGGAGGAGTTAGCTGGTTTTGGTGGGAGGTCTCGGTAGGGGAAAAGTCTCAAGTTGTAAACATCTGAGAGAAGGAAGCTGTGGTCCACAGTTGATGCACTGGTTTTAGCTGAAGGTCAGTCTAGTCAGCAAATGTACTTGGACCAAGGAGGCTTCGCGGTCTCTCTGAGCCTCGCCCGTGGAAGGAAGGCTTTGCCATTTCCATGGGTCTGAGTCATTGGGGTCTTGACAGGGGCGAGCCTGTGTCAACATATACTTCACTCAGGACTTCATCCACTCCCCACACCCCTGGACTTCCAGACAGTGTCTTCATGTAAGGACCAAGAGGGTCGTTTCTCTTTCCTTACAGTTTTGAGGGTAGGGACTGAGGGCAAGCAGGAGGCGAAACCAGGCGGCTTCTCATCCCGAGAGAGCCCTTCCCTTCCCCCCACCTCCTTCTTAGTCTGCATCTGAGGCCTGCTCTGGTTCCCGATGCCAACGCTGCACTGGACCACCTTGGAGTACCTCTGTGTGCTGACCAAAAGTGACTAGTTAGTCAGCTGGTACTTGAGGGGCCCTCCTCCACTGATGGACCAGTGGTATGTGAAGGAATGAAGGTGTAGATCACTAGCCCTCACACTTTAGTGTGCCCCAGAAGCATCTGCCAGGCTCCTTATGGTTTTCCTTGAGCAGTTCCTTTAGCGGTGGACCCAGAATGCGACGATTGCCACCTGGGAACCCCTCTTTGAGGGCCACTTGCTGGGTTCAGGCTGATTGTGAAGGGGAGGTTGTTGAGGGTTCTGTGTAGGGTAGATCAACTGGAGGGCAATCTGGACGGCATCCCAGTTCTTGTGAGAGGGGAAATGAGAAAGGACTGTTGGTAGAAGTTCCCAGAGACCTGAGCAGGATTAGTACAGGGACCAGGAGCCATAAGAAGTCCGATTCTGCGGTCCCTATAGTGTCCTGGCTACCCCAGGGGATGTCGGCTTCTGCCTGGCTGCTGCGTTTTGGAACTCAGGTTAATCTGGGTCAGAATCCTGGAAGCCTTGGGCCTCCCCAACCTTGCGACGTACAACGTGCCGGGTCAACGGGAGTAAGAACCGAATTTTCATGGCTTAGAGCTGTCGAACCATTTAGCAAGAGATTCCGGACTTCCAGGAGCTATGACCCCTTGCGGGGAGGGGGAGCTCGCAGCGAGCCGGGGTTGTGAGGCCTCTCTGGACCAGAACGTGGTCCCTGGTAGTTATCAAGGGTGCTGAGAACAAGCACCCTGCTTGGGACTGGGCCTGGAGGCGAGGATGCAAAGCGGTGGCAGAGGCCGACTTCCAGCCTCGCCCTATCGCTAACGAGTCCCGCGACGTTGGCCAAGTCTCTTCTCCTGCTCTGTCCGTCTGTAAAATGGGAGCTTGATTGGGGTTGGGGCTGTGGAGACGTTAACTTCCAGGTCTGAAGCTCAGGGGATTTATGGTGTGAAAGGCTCAGAGACACTCTTACAAAACGGTTCAGTTATACTCCCAACCCAGCAGCGGGTGTCTTTGGAAGAAACGCCATTCACGACTCTCCGGATTGGTGGCTCACTACAATCAGGGCACTCACAGCCCACGCTCTGCTCATGCCACTGCCTCGCCTGGACCTCTAGGGGGCGCTGTCTCCCGAGCATGGGTGTGGTTGCCTGGCTCAGAATCGGGTCTGAGACCTTGGCCCAGAATACATACCCTGTTCCACAGCGGGGTGGTGGGATGCAGGCATGTGATGTGTTTGGCACAGTGCACCGCCCCGTGGATACAGCTATGTGGTCAGTGGGGACCTAACCAGCTCTAAATTTTGCCAGGCTCTGCACCAGACAAGTCCAGTATTTCTCCCAAAAGATTTGGGAGAGCATCAACCTAGAGCAGCAATACAGGGTCAAAGGAATATGCTTTTCCAACAAGTGAACACTGGTCATGGGCTTCCAGACCACCTGGTGCAGATCAAGTTCCTGCCTGGATCTGGTGGAGAGGTGAGGAGGGTATTGTCATATCCAGAGGCACTTTTTTCTCCTTTCTTGATCTACCTGGACCATTCATAATTACTTGCTGAATACTTGCTGATGGACACTTCCGGGACCAGGGATATATATATATATATATATATATATATATATATATATATATATATATATATATATATATATATATATATATATAAAACAAAAACCCAAAACATGGCTCATCCTGTAGACTATTTATAAAACAGGTAAAAAGACTTCCCTTTAGTTGAGGGCCAGGCAGAGACCTTTCGCTGTCACAGGCATCATGGCCATATGAAGGTTTGCAATCCATTAGCTTACGCTAGAGTGTAGATCTGCCACGTCTCGGCTGGCTCTGGTTCCTAAGCAGCCCAGCCCTCTCCTAGGTGAGGTTATCTTGCCAGACCAGGGTCGGGTCCTTACACCTAGACTTCTGGCTCGATGTCGGGAGTTTTGTTTGCTCTCAGTCTCCAAATTCAGGTCCTGCCTGACTTCCCAGACCCCTCTACTTCCCAGTTCCTGCTGTCAGTTTCTGATCTCTGGGAGACAGAGGACAGCAGCTCCTAAGGTGGGCCTGAGGCTCCAAGCATCCTCTGAGTTTGTTAGAAATGTGCCATGCCCTTAACTCAGCACTCAGGAGGCAGAGGTGGATCTCTGCGAGTTTGAGGCCAGCCTGGTCTATACAGGGAGCTTCAGGCCAGCCAGGGTTACAGAGTGAGACCCTGTCTCTAAACAAAACAAAACCACCTCCCCAACAAACAAAAAGGGGGAGGTCCTTAGCCTTGCAGCATCCTTCCTGAATCAGAACCTGTATTTTAACAAGCCCTCTCCCTCCAGTGGCTCAAAAGCTGTTACAGTGTGAGAAGCGGTTCTAGCTGCCTGGAAAGGCTTGCCCCCCCGCAAGGCAAAATGCAAGGGTGGTCTTCAGAAAATGCCCACTGCTTGAAGAACTTAGTCACCTCTATATTCAGAGTCTTCACTCTTTTTACTTCTAGGTGACTTCCTGTTCTTGATCTTAGACTCTTCCCCAAGGAAATAGCTTGTGGATTACTGATAACCTACCAAAGACATCTGCTGACAGGGCAGAAGGCTTGATGGGCTTAGCTGTGGGTCCTCTGTGCCCAGCACAGCACAGGTGCTTATCCCATGCTTACCGGTCCATTCCTGGCAAATGCAACATGACAACCCTAACAGCCAGGGCACGAGCTTGCTGGGCTGGGCAGCGCTGCTTTGAGACGTTTCCAGCCCTCTGTTTCATAAGTGCATGTCTGCTGTCAGCATGCTGTATGGTTTCTTAAAAGAAAATCTTCTCATTGCATTTATTTCTCTATATGTGTATGTGTGGCCATGTGCCGCAGCACTTGTATGGAGTCAGACGACAACTTGCACAAGTCAGCCTCCCTTATACCACCTGGTCCTAGGGTCTGAACTTCAGGTTGTCCAGCTTGGGGGCAAGTGCCCTTACCCACCAAGTCTTCTTCTGCCCAGGATGCTGTATTTTGACAGAGGCCTGGATCTTCTGTCCATGAACGCACAAAGACAAGGGCAGCAAATATATGGGACCCGCATGACCGTCCCCCTTTCTCACGCTCTGGGTAGACATCAATAATTGATGACAGCTGACTTTCTGGCATGACCTTCTAGTCCTTTCTCACAGCACCCCAGGGAACCACTATCAATTGATCAGACATGGCACTGTTTGTGATCTTTGCCTCTTGACTCCCTCCCGGGCGCTGCCCTCCACAGATCAGTCCAGATGAGACAAGGCAGTCAGGCTGGAACCCAAGGATGCCCATGGTTCTCCTCTCCCACGACACTGCCTATTGTGTGTGTGTGTATGTATGTGTGTGTGTATGTATGCGTGCTACCACACCCAGGAAGATCCTCAAAACAACCTCCCCGGTTGTTCAAAGCTGGGTGGTGGGTGCAGCTAAACTCACCTTTGCCACACAGGTCTCTCAAATAGAGGTCAAGATTACATGGAGTTCAATACGGGCCTCCACGTAGCTTTCTCTCTTTTCTTGACTTTTCACAGTCAAAACACAGAGGTCTGGTTCATTTCAGCTCCTTCTCTGCCAAACCAGGGGGCAGGGACTATTTCAACTTCTCAGTCTTCTCTTTATCTGTGATGACAAGGGTGTAAATGTACCTGCTGCATCGAACCTTGAACTTCACATTATCCTTGTTCTTGATCTTGACAGATCTGGCATCCTTCTGCTGGGCTGTGAGCAGAAAGTCCTCAATTTCCTCAATTTTCTGAGGCATGGCAATGGACGCTTGGTGCTGGAGACCACACCCAAAATACGCACAGCCCCATGAAGGTTTCTATGTTCACACCAGATCTCTTCCCATGTCCTGTATATACACCCTCACCCAGGTACTGATCTCTTTGTGTCTGTTATCTTGTCAAATGGGAACATTTCCAACCATCACTCATGTGGTGTCTCTCAGCCCCCAGGGTTTTTGAGAATGAACATGGAAGGGCAAAAAGTGCTCTTTACATGGGTGTCAACATTTTCTGCCTGGCATGGTACCTTAATTTGGGCCTGGAAGGCTCCCTTTGTATACAACTGGGATATCATGCCACGAAGACAGCTGCCATCAATTATTGATGTCTGCCCAGAGTGTGGAGGAAGGGGGCAGTCATGTGGGTCCCCTGTATTTGCTATCCTTGTCCCTGGCCTTAGATTCATGTTTCTTTCATAGCCAGTGAGGCCTCTGTGTGTGCCGAGGCTCACATGTGCACTGAATTCCTGTGGTGGCTGAGGGAGGAGTGTGGCCTCCCAAATCAGGGCTTTCTTGGGAGTCACGTGTGAGGGTTCATCAGTCGCTGATGATCAGGACTTCTGATCAGAATGGCAGTTCAAGACACAGGCAGGCCTACAGTAACTTACCCTTTTGCCTGCTAGATCTAGATTTTAGGTCCCAAGAAAGATGTCCATGTGTGGGTTCTGACTGGTCAGCATCTCTCTCTGCCAAGTGGAGTGTGGTGCCGCCTATCAAAGACTGCTGTTCCTTCAGGACCAAAACTGTGCTTGGCCTGTGACAAATGCTCATTATTCAGGGACTGGCTGCCTCAGTAGTCCCAGATCCTAGAGTCTCGCAGCCAAGTGACCTCAGCCCCTTCTTTCCTGACACTCTGGATGCCACCTGGCTTTGGACACACAGTGGTCTCTGGAGCAGAGGTCTGCTCCCATGAGTTTGGATTTCCTGACATCATTAGTTCCTTTCACTGGATAGTGCAGGGATGCTTCACCACCCCTCTCCAAGTAGGAAGCCAGGGACTGGTTACCTGGGTATAAACAGGGAGGGTGCACTGATTTCTCTCAGCTCCAAATCTGTGCTGGTGCTCACACAAAGGGCCTCACAAATGTCTCACTGGATTCTTTGTGAGTCCTAAGAATTCTTTAAAATGTTTACGTGTGTGTGTGTGTGTGTGTGTGTGTGTGTGTGTGTGTGTGTGTGTGTTCAGCAGATAACTTGCAGGAGTTTGTTCTCTCCTTACACCACATGAGGCTATGAGGCTTGGATACTGAACTTAGGTTGGCAGGTGTGGTAGCAAGCAAGCACCCTTACGTGCTGAGCCATCTGTCCCATGCCTAAGAACTTTTTGGTCTTCAGCTTACAGATGAGTAATCAGCCTCACCGAGGTGGGTGAGGGTCCTCAGCTAGTACATGGCCTGCAGAACACAGTCTGTCTGCCCGTCATTAAAGCAATGTCCTCGAGCACCATGTTGCAAAGCTCCTTGAGGCAAACCTCATTTGCAAGTTCTCAACCAGTGTGAACACATGTAGTCTGGCTGACATCTATTTCTATCAGTCTATGGCCACAGCCCCAGCTCGGTATGACATTCTTTGAAACTCAGATTCTTTGGCTGGAGAGAAGGCAGCCTAAGAGGGGGCTGACTCTGGTTCCTGAACTGTAGTTTCCTCTACCATGAGACACTCCTGACCACAGAGAAGCTGAGCATACGAACACAAGGCAAAGCCAAATACATGTATCATTTATATTAACCACAACTTTGGACAACTGAGAACAGGGAATGTTGACGAAACAGTATCAGTCCCTGGCTCATACCCATCAGTCCAGAACTAATAGTATGTGGCTGGCTGAGGGAGAAGCCTGAGATAGCTGGCCTATTTGCTAGATCCCAGCAAGTCAGGTGGTGCCTATAGATTGAGATCATCTGCTCACTGATTTGCATCAATAGTACCCTCTCCCTGGCACAGTCACTGTGCCCAAGGGCCCAAATAATGACTTCATGGAGCCAGGATAATTGATTTTTACTGCTGGCACCTAGGCTTCGGGGCCCTTGTGTCCTTATAGTCTTGACATGGTCCAGTCAGAGCTTGGTGAGCCTGAGGGCCACTTTACCCAGTGCCAATGCTAGCCTCAAGCTTAGGGGCTCTAGCAAAGGTCTCCAGAGTGTGAGACCCACCCCCCTCTCCACTAGGGCTGTTTCAGGGGAAAATGTCTTTTAAAAGAGAGGTGACCACAACATCTGAGCAACGGTGACCAAGGTTGAAAATCTTGGCAGGAAGCTACTGGGATGCAGTTTCTATACTTTGACCAGCATGGTAGCTTCAGAAGTGCAGGATCTGTCAGAAACCCACAGGACATAGACTCAAGATCTGTAGACCTGGAATTACACTCCAACTTGAGAAGGGAGCGGGAACTCGCAGGCTTCCCAGCTCCCCCTACTAAGACTGTTTTCTTCCTACAGGTGAGGCTTTGTTAGCTGATGAAGAAAAGGTCCCAGTTTTGCGGCCGCACACTGCACTGGGCTGTGGGCAGCTTTCTCCAAGGAGAGAGCTCTCAGACCTGTACTCCACCAGGCACTACCTGCTCAAGTCCCTTCCCCTTGAACCCTCCCACAGCTCCTCAGAAGTGCTCCTTCTGAGGACACACTCATCCCCCGGGAAGCCCCCTTTCCCTCACGCTCCCACACAACACGGACATGTAATGATCTGTGTACACTCCTGCCAGGCTGACAGGTGGTCTCCAGCATCTTTCTTTGCCCTTCATGTTCTTGAATTTATTATCCATGAGCAGGCCTCTTTATGCTCCAGTTTACTCAAAGTGGTGTCACAGCCTCGATCCAAACACACGGAGTTGTTTCCTTTCAATCCCAATTTGGACATCACGTGCCTGAACAATGTTTTTTTTTTTTTTTAAATAAATAATGGTGTTAAGTGAGATGAAGTCCTCTGAGATACACCTTACTCAACATTTTAAAGATATCTCCATGTTGCCACACCGTCATGGCTGCGGTGCCCATATTTTTGTTGTTGGGAACAAGACTGTAATGTCTACTCTTGCATGGCTCTGAATGAGAGCAATTTGGAATAGTGTCATCTTGAGCTAATGCTTGCTCATCCACCTACTCTATCAGCCTCCCCTCATCATCTGCGCCTTCTGTGAGCTCCATGAAGCTAGGACCTTATTGTCCCCGGCCCTCAGAACAGTACCTGCCTACAGCAAGCAGCACAGGAGATGTTAAATGCGTAGGCAGACCCGTTGTTCCCATTCTTAGGAAAAACGCCTCAGCTGAGCAGTGGAGACGCACACCTTTAATCCCAGCACTCGGATCTCTGAGTTCAAGGCCAGCTTGGTCTACAGAGCAAGTTCCAGGACAGTCACCAACTATACAGAGAAACCCTGTCTTGAAAAAAAGAAAGGAAGAGAGAGAGAGAGAGAGAGAGAGAGAGAGAGAGAGAGAGAGAGAGAGAGAGAGAAAGAGAGAGAGCAGCTGCAGTTATACATGTGCTGGGGGGCTGGTTTCCACAATGCTCCACACAAGCTGCAGGTGCTATGAACATGCTGTGGACGGTTTGAGGACCCGGGCTGCAGCAGGAAGAACCGCCTCCTTTGTATAAGGACAAGGGCACCCTGGCTTTCCCAGCTGAGCCAGGACCCCAGCTCACCCTGCAGGTCCCCAGGGGTCGAGCTGGCTGAGATGGACATCCACCAAGGTGAGAGCCATGATGTAGAGAAAAATCATAGGCCTGGGGCCAGGAGAGCTACTTTCTATTCCTGGGCCTGCCATTAATAAGCTGGGTGACCTTGGGCAAGTCACTTTGTCTCTTTTCTCATCTTGTAAAATGAGTCTGGACAGTGATAGCTAATGCCTGAACTGAGAACTCGTCAGAACCACAGAGGAAGCATGTTGAAAGTAGATTCCTAGGCCCCACCCCACACAGCTTGGAGCAGCAGTCCAGAGTGAAATGGATCGGTACAATATTTATATGGTAATGAATAAAAAAACCTGAGCATCAGAAGCACTTGCCTATGGTTAAAAAATTCAATAGTGCTGCCCACCCCCTGTAGTGCTGTCTACAGGCAACCACTTTTAATCATCTGCTTTTGATCTTCTGGGGGTTACCAGCTTATTGCTAAATAATATGCCAGCTCTTGTTTCATCAACTTCAAACATTGCCCATTGTCTTCCTGCTCTGATAGATGAAGACTTCGCTCCCTTGCCCCACCCCACTATAGTTCTGACAGCTATATTTTAATGAGCACCCCAAGTGATTCTAATGGAGTGGGGTCTGGCAGCCATGCTTTGGGATGAAACTGCCCTGGGAGACTTTTCGGTAGGGACACACATGTCTTCTCAGGCATCTTAACAGCCTGCTTCTTCCAAAATATTTTTTTTTTTCAGTGCTGGGATTTGAACCAGGGCTCTCCTGATGCTACGTGAACACTGTACAGCTTAGCTACACACCCACCTTTGACCCCTGATGGGCTGATAGGTCCTTTTCCCACCTCTGGATGGTCTAGAAGGCTGGCTGTGGGCATCATGCTGGTAACCACATTGCTCTGGGTATGAGGAGGGTGTGGAACTGCTCTGTTCATCATTCTGACACCTCTCTTTATGAAGTGTCACCGGTCCGTCAGGTGCCAGTGATGAGATCTCTCCTCATCTTAGGGACTGGTGTGGCTCTGGCTCCAGCAGACTGCTAATCCCCGCCTTCTTTGTTAATGACAAGCACAGTGTATTCGGGGAACACAGACAAGGGGAGAACGCAAAGACACTGTTATGTCACCTCCTGAGTCTAACACACACACCAAGTTGAGAAGTCAACACATGGTTATTGACACTAACTGAAGCACATCACAACCAGCCAAAACCAAAACGCAAAAACACACAATAGACAAAGTCCACCCATCAGGATGGAGGCCAGAGAGAGGTTGACTGGGAAGGAGCTGGTGATGGCCTCTAGCTTGGCGTGGTGCTGTTCACGTGTTCCAGCTGTGCCCTTGTAACTGTGAACTTTTCTGAATGTGTTTCTTACATAGGTTGCCTGCAAAGAAGGGAAGGAGCAATACCAAGCAGCTCTCCTTCCAGCCTCCTAACATCCACTTACACAAGCCCTTCCCCGGAACTGTTCAGGTGTGGAAGGGGAGCCAGAAACGGGGCCTGTGCTAGTGTGGTTTGGGATGTGGGGGAGGCTAAGCATGGCTGGAGCTGAGGCCTGGAGATCCTGCAGGTCTGATGGATTTCAGAATGCCAGCGTGGCACCCTGCAGAGTGAAGCAGCCCGCTGGGTCAAGAAGTGGCTGGAAATGAGACCCAGCATATTCCCCGGGAAGGACGACAAGACACCAGGGGACCAAGACTCATGTGCCATCTCCCCTACCTGCTAGCAGCCAAGCTGCCGGGTAGAGGGTGGCGTATGGGCCCCCAGCCCGCCTCCCCAGGCTGCTGGCCAACCTAGTGTAAATATTATTACACTCCCACGCATGTGAAGGACGTTAATTATTAAAACACATGCCACCCAGGGTAGTGCACTGTAATTAGGTTCAAATTAAATTAGCATCCTCTTGTAATTAGGACATCAATAACCACTCTTGAGGCACCAGCTCTCTAGCCCCTCCCTAGTGCTTCCCAACATGGGCTAATGCAAGAAAAGGGGTCCATTTGACTAACTCTCCCCAGGATGTAGAAATAATCAAACCAATAAATAAAGTAAGGCAGCCATGTGAGCCCTTTCCTCCATGCCTGCCTTCTTTGCTGGCCCCGTGTGTAGCGGAGAGGAAGATGATGGTCCCTGAGAAGGAGCTTCAAGTATCAGTATTTCCCTGACCGTCATTAAACCCGAGCTCTAGGAACTCCCAGCACACAGCTAGAGACGAGCGAGCGAACCGTCTACCATCTGTCAGACCAACTTTCCCCTCTCCCACTGAGAAGCTTCTCTAGCCACCTGGGCCTGGGGCTTAGACCCTTGAAACTGCAGGGGCACTGCCCCTGCTGGGTTTTATTCTTGTATGGTACTGGCTACCTCCTCGCCTACCTGCTGGGGGACCTCAAAATGGCCCGAACATTTGCTAGACCCAGTGCTGGGCTGAATGTTTTTTTGGGTATTAACCTGTGTAGTAGAAGCAAGAAGGGAATGAACAATTGGGGGTGCAACTGGACAGGCATGGGGAGGGAGCGGAATTCATGGTTCTAAGCTCAAGGAGCAGTTCTAGAAGCCCAGGGGCTGGGGATGCATTCTGGGGGCTCTTCTGGTGTCCCTCGCAAGTACTGATGCTGGACCAGCATGGGTGGAGACAGAACAAGCCAGTGCACCCACACATTGACTGTCTCCTTCAGGTCTGTACCCTTCACATGGGACTTGCTCTGGGCTCAGGAGGAGCCTCAGCCGCTCAACAGATGTGGCCGAGAAGCACAGCAGGCTGCTGGGACCTGCAGCAGGGCCTGCCTACCTGGTGACTGCTCTGACCTTTGTCTAAACCAGCCTTGGAAGAGAAAGGAAGTAAGAAGTGGGAAGGCTCAGGCATAATTTCAACTGGAAAACTAAGGAAGGCTTATCCTTGGGTGCAGATGTAACCAAGGCAACTGTTACAACAGGGAGATGATTTCAGACCCTTTTACAATGAGTGGGTTGGCATTTTGCCCCTCTGCCGATTGCGCTCATTGTGAATGCACAGCACCCTGCCTTGTGGCCTTACTGGGAGCACTGTGGAGGTAGAGAATAGAGTGAGCTGGGCATTCTCTTCCCCATGGACCAAAACGAAGTGAAGCTATGGTAAAAGCACGCTTGCCTACTGGGGGCTGGATGGCTTCTCCAGGAGCGAGGTGATGAGTCACGTAAGTCACCATCACTCCTGAGGACTTGGCGGACACCCTCAAGGGTGTGAAGTTCACTCGACTGTAAGGGGTCTGAGTCCAGGAGTACAAGACTTGTTCCGAACAGCCCTGAGGGGCTCAAGAGATAAAAGCAAGCACAGGGCTCTTAGAGCTAAACTGACTCCATGTTTCTCCCGTCAATCCCTTGATTCCCTTTTCAAAGATTATTATTATTGTTTTTCAAGACAGGGTTTCTCTGTGAAGTGCTGGCTATCCTTGAAATTGTAGACCAAGCTATCCTCACACTCAGAGATCTGCCTGCTTCTGCCTCCATAGTGCTGGGACTAAGGGGATGTGTCACGACACAAGATCACAGATGTATTTATTGCTTTTAAAAATTATGTGTATGAGTCTGTGTATGGGTATGTTCATGAGATGCAATACCCTTGGACACTAGAGGAGCCAGAGTTTACAGATGGTTATGAGATGTCTGACATGAGTGCTGGGAACTGAACTCAGGTCCTCTGCAAGAGCAGTACATGCTTCTAATTGCTGAGACATCTCTCTAGCCCTCCCCCTCCGTTCTTTTACCATTTTTGCCTCTCATCCTGTACAGGCACCCTGAGACCAAGAGGAACACCTTTCTTTATCTAAAGATACGTTCTGAACAGAAGCCCATGTAAATAAAGCCTGCCCAGTGTGTTTTGGCGGCGTCCGGCTTAAGAGGGAGAGCCAGCCTACTTTCACTGGTGCCTTACACTAAAGCCAAGGCAGTTTTGGAGTATCATCCTGGGTCAGAAAAGCAGAAGGTCATACCATCAGATTTCCTCAAAGTATGTGTCTAGGAAGGACAGAGCCATGGGGATGAAATGGGTAGCCAGGGTCTAGGCTTTCTCTTGGTCTTTGCCCACCCCTCAGAATTCCCTGCTAATGATGAGCTTTTCACTGTCTATCACATGACTGCTCCGGCCTTTTCTAGTCCACAATCATGAGTACTAGTGGTTCTGCATGGCTCAACCTTGAAGACTGGAGACCACTTATTAGAACAAGATCTAGCTCACAGCAACAGGCCTTCCTCACTAGGGACTGGGATCCTTTTCAGAGGTGCCTATGATTTCAGTCCTATTCTCCAAGGGCTTTTATGGCTATTTTTATTTTTTCTTTTTAATGGTATTTGGGATTGAACCTAGGGTCTCATGAATGCTAGGCAAGCAACTGTATCATTAAGCTACAGGCCAGCCCTTTTTAAACTTTATTTTCAAGACAAGGTCTAAGTTGTTCAGGCTGACCTTGAGTACTCTAGTCCAGGTTGGCCTTAAATTCATGACCTCCCGTCTCAGTCTTCCGAAGCTGGGGTTACAGCCTGAACTACCAGGCCCAGTTTGTTCTTAATCCGATGTGAGCTCACAGCAGGAACTGGGAAACTACCTAGCACTGCAGGCCATGCTACTCTGAAGCTGAAGCCCTGGAGGACAGCCACATGCACTGAGTCACAGATGGCTGCTTTGCTGCAGGATGGCTGGGGGACCCACCAGGCCTCCCGGCTGCCTACAACTTGCTGAGCAGCCTTGCTTTTAGGGACTGTCACCAGGCTTCCTTCTGGCTGGGGCCAAGAATCCAGTCTTCCGGCTCCACCATGACAGTAAGGTTGCAGACAGCAGGTACTATTTTATTGGGTCTCAAAGCTTTAAATACAGAACAGGCTGGTGAGGGGCAGATGTGGACACACTGGAATTTGAGAACGGACGTATCAGAAGTCACATAATCAACACGTGGACAGAGTTTGGGAAGAAGGGCAGTCTGGGGTGGAGGTGGGTGCCAGCGGATAGCTGCCTTGGGTGTCACGATTATCCCCTTCACTAAGACAAAGTCTTTCATTGTTCTTTCCTGATTTGAAGACAATTAAAAAAAACCCATAAACCCTCAAATAAAAATACAAAATCATCCGAGAGAGACTGTGGATGGCAGCGCCACTGTGATGGTCTGCCCCAGCAAGCCTCGGGCTCCCCACCCCAGCTCCAATGCTGCCCACCACAGGAGGTTTCTGTACACTGAAGCAAAGCTGGACCCAATCTATGCTCCCCAACCAGGTCTGGAGCTGAAAACGGCCTCCTGGCAGAGGGAAAGGATCTGGCATCAGCGGTGCTGGGGGCCAGGCACAGTTCTCCTTAGCGGCTGTAGCCAAACTCATCGGCATCATCAGCTCGGAAGTCTCCATAGCGCCACAGGTTCAGCTGTGAGGAGGGAAACAGAACAACATGGTTCTTCAGGGACCTGTGGCCCAGTGGAAGCCACAGGGCAATACCTCTCAAACTTAGCACCTCCAGGAGCCCCAGGCAAGAACTCACCCTGGCACTCTTGGCTGACTCCTGGGCATTCAGGTATTCTGTGATCTGAAGGACACAAGAAGACAGGGAGTGGTCAAGACGGAGGTGTTCCCGAATGAGCAACGAGGGGCACCTCAACATGCTGCTGCAGATGTGCAGTCAGTGGAGCCCAGCACTCAGCAAACTGCAGGGTGTACAGTCACACCGCTGTCGGGACTGCTCAACTGTGCACTGGCTAGTCCATCTGCCTGGAGGACTCCTCCCTTCGTGTGACTCCACCGCAAGTCTCTGATAATCGAACAGCCCCTTCTTCACGCCCCATCCGCTGACCCCTCTTCCAACTGTGCATCCCACCCCTGATCCTCTCTGGACTAGACTTCTACTTCCCCTTCGCACAACAGTTATTCTCTTGTGACATTGGGTTTGATGTAGTTGTGTTCATTGTCCTTGTCTCAGGCTGGAATGTAAGTTCCACAAAGTAGGGGTAGGTAGGGTCTGTCTGTTCTCATCGTAGATGGTGGGCAAAAGAGTGAACTCACAGAAAGTGTTTATCTTCGTGATGTCGGCAAAAGGAATTTCTAGATATCAGAGCCCTTATGGGTAGCTTCATTAAGACAGCCAACGCCTTTGACCCCAAACCACCGTGGGGACCTGTGGGCTGGAGGAGCCTTGTGACGGAGTCTTTGGAACATTCATGGCTACCACATGGCTATGGGTGGTCCTGGGTAACAGGAGTTGGAGACTCCATGTTAGAGAAAAGGACCGAGAGGGAGGAGGTAGGTTTGGACCCTCCGCATCACCCCTGGCACAGCTCCCGAGCCTGTCGACTGGGGCACATGCAGAGGGAAACTTTCTGCTCTAGTTTGCAGCTGCATTCTCAGCCAAACCCGCAGCCAATTAATTTGTGCTTTAATTAGATTTTTTTTAAACCCCAACAAACCCAAACCCATTATCTTTCCCCAGCAGGACCTGGAGGCTGGTGGATCCCCTGCTTCTGCACTGGCTCTGGGTACAGTCCCCAGTCCCTCATCTGTGGCGCTGCTGATGGTACAGGGTCTGTGCTAAGGGCCTGCGTCCAGGACGGGGTCCTCACAAACCACATACCACTTTCTGGAACTGCTTCTCCTTGCGCGCCTCCACCATGACCAGTCCCTCCTTCACCAGCCCCAGCCCCACGTCGCCTTTGGAATCCGCGAACTGCAGAGTGACGTGGGGGCAGCTGGCACTCAGGTGCTCCACATTGAGCAGGCACTGAGTGTTTTGAATGTCCCGCACCACACTGTCCACAGCATCTGTGCGAGCATCCTCCTGGACAGGGATATAGATAGCCATGTTAGTGAGGGGGATGAATGAAGGCCAACACAGAGCTGCCTGGGTCTTAAGACCTATCTGTCCCTGGACCTCGAGCAGAGTCTGGGACTCGCCCTCTAGGTCTCTGTGAATGACGAACAGGTCCTGGACATGAAGGACCCCTTCCTCTACCCAACTAACTGTACATAAACCATTCTTACCTTCACCTTTTGGACCCCTACCCACCCGCCTTATGTCTCTGAGGGAAAGTGGCCTTCTCTCCCCAAAATTTACCCAGTGACTGTCGCTCAGGCCTCTAAACTTGCAGTCTTGCTCCAGCATGTTGAGCCTACCATCTCTCTCTTGTCTTCACTATAGCAGCATCCTGGGTTCTCGCCACACATCTCCCCATCCTCACAGACGCTCCCCAGCTCAATCTGTGCACTTGCCCACCACATCTTTTGTGATCTGTTTTCCCTTTGGCACATTTTGTGAAAAGTTATGAAGCAAATGGTGATGATTCCTACCTTTCCTCCTGCATTTAGTACCCTGTCCCTGGAGGCAGCACTAGCCAGGCTGCTCACGCACCTTTGCTCTGAGCACCAGGTACCTCCTTGAAGATAAAGCCTCAGCCTACTCGGTGGAACTCCCTGAGGGAGGAGATGCTGCTGACTGGTTCTCTCTTCCTGGAAATTGGGACCACTACAATTCTGAGCACAGGTCCTACTATCCTCCCGTTCCTGCCTCTGGGCTCCTTATCCTCACCTTGTCTGTACCTCCCAAGTCTCTCTCCCCTGCCATAGCTCTCACATTACTCTGCACCATCTCAAATACTCCCATGGTTCCAATGTTCAAATCCATAACTCTAGGTCTAACCTCTCTTCCATACTGGACCCTGTGTAGCACTGTGGAGATCCTCCAAGCTCAAAGTGCTCCTTTCCCTGGACCAACAGTATCAGGAAGTCAGTGGCATCTCAGCTTCCTCTGCCTTGTCCCACCTCTCTGATATTGCCATGTGTTTCTGAGACTCGTCCACCCCCCTCTCCATAACTCCCCAAGTGGCCCTGGTGAGGCTGCCCTTATCTCTAGCTTAGATTGTTAAGACCATTTCCAGCCATTCCTTCCAGTCTATCTCCCACTTACAAAGCTATCAGAAACATATCTGACCATGTCACACTTTGGTCAAAATGCTGTCACTTCCCTCCCTGCCTAAGGTACAGAGCATAAGCTATTGCCAGGACAGACAAGACCACAATATCCAGTCCCTAAATTACCTTTGTCTTCTCCTCTCTTACTGCCCACTACTCCTAGGATTCAGCTGTGGGGACAGAGTCTTTACACCAGTGCACCTAACTCACCAGGTCTACCCTCTGCTTGAGAACTCACTGAGCCGGGCGGTGGTGGCGCACGCCTTTAATCCCAGCACTCGGGAGGCAGAGGCAGGCGGATCTCTGAGTTTGAGCCCAGCCTGGTCTACAGAGTGAGCTACAGGACAGCCAGGGCTGTTAAATAAAGAATCCTTGTCTCGGAAAACAAAAACAAACAAAACCCCCCAAACCCCCAGCTAACTGAATGGCTATCATGCCATCTTGTCTGTGGTACCTTCTCTCAATTCCCAGGGTCAAAGCTAACACTCACAGCTCCCGAGTCCTAGCACAGCAACAGACAATGCAACACACTTCCATCTTCTCCTGACAGGCTCCGAGGGCTGCAGGAGTGGCTGCGTTAGCCCCTCTGAAAGGAGAACAAGGTCTGTACTCACATCTTGGGGCACCTGGATGAAGGCGAAGGCATACTCTGTGGCTTGAGCTGGCAACACACGAGTGCTGAAGGCAGGCGGCAGGGTACCCAGGCGGGTGGATGGCAGGATCTCTCTCTAGAGAGGAAGCACCAGGACATCATCATCACATACGAGGGTAACCTCTGTACCAGGCTGCTGGGAACGTGACTTTGGGCCTCTCCCACTTTTTTGGCTCAGTTCCATTTTGCTAGTCTCCCAGGCTTCTCTAGTTGGCAAAACCAACTGCTGGCTCTCTGCCGAATGGGCTCCCTGTCTAGTACTCCATAGGGTAGGGTGCTCACGTCAGGAAGGCTCCTGACAGTGCTGGGCATGCATGCCTCTGGCTCTGGCCCAGGTAGCTGGAGTCACTCTGGCCTGGCAATACCTCTTTACTGTGTTCTCCCAGGGACCATGGGAGAGCATGGCCCCAGATCTGGACTTTCTGCTAGAAGATCCTCATATCTTATCTTAACCTCAAGAGTGTCAAGTTCCCTAAGATCTATCAGTGTTTGAAGGCCTCTGGCCATATTTCCCTGTACTTCCTAGTAGTTCCGGGGGCCAGGCCTGTTTTACAAAGAGCAGAGGTGCCCAATGTGTATGTCCCATCAGTATGCAGGACTGTCGAGAGGTGAGATGGACTTGACCAAGGGACCTACCAAGTGCCTGATGGTCCCTGCCTTGCTTGCCTTCCACCCTGGTCCCCAGCACTCACATTGCCGTAGTCAATGTAGAAAACATGCACTTTGGCAGGGGACTCCACCTTTTCTACCCGAGCACGGTACCTGCAACAGCATCATGGTCAGAGTTCAGAGGATAGCGCTAGCAACCTGATCTCCCCAGGGACACAGTATTTCCTGCCCAGGGTCACTGGGTGTCACAGAGGCCAGTGTTCAGACTAAGGAGGCCCAGGCTCAGGAGGCTCAGGGAGCTCTGGACAGCATCTACAGGAGTTGGAGTGGGCCTGGGAGCAAGGAGGGAGAAGGGAGCATGTGGAGCAGATTAATGTGTCCTTGGGGCATAAAGCAACAAGAGTAATGACTAGATTGATGTCTGCTGTTTAAGCCCAGCACACTAAACAGCAGCTGTAATTAGCCGGCAGATCTGTCTGGGAGGCTGCAGCAGGGAACACATCCAAGTCACTTCGTCACCCTGGGAAGGCCAGGGGCTCTACCCTTGGTACATCATCCATGAGTGACCTTCTTCCGGCCTGGAAGTTCTGCTGCTCGGATCTGAGACAGCAGAGGTGCAGGGTTGGCTGGCTGGTCTGGGCTCATTGTGGACAAACCTCCAAGTGACTCCTGACATCATCCTTCCTTCAGCGGTGAGGGCTGGAGGGTATCAGCCAGCAGCCTTACTATCCTGTATCCCCAGGAAAGGGGGAGTGGCACCACTTTATCCTAGAATCCCTGGAGGCTGGCTGGATGACAGCACCCGCCCCCCCCCGCCCCCCGCGCCCCCAATGAGGGGGGATACCCTGGAGATCTGGTAGAGGCTGTCACCAACAACCCAGGAGAAAGCAGTTCTGGGTAAAGGCCTGCCATCTAACAGCAGCTTTGCAGGCCTGTGCCCCAGGATACTTTTCCATCCTGCTTAAGCCCTGTCGCCCTGCTGGTCCCTGTGGCTCACCATTCTCCATCTACAAATTTGGCAATGCAGAACTCGCCCCGGCGGGGGGCATAGGAACCCTCGACAGGAGGGTGGCTGGAGATGTCATTGCGCATGTTCTCCATCAGCTTTTCCAGCTGGGTGCCTGTAAGGAAAAGAGGGCAGTGAAACACGGGAGCCTCACTCCTGGGTGAACACAGGGACAGAGGGCACCAAGCACTGGCTACCTCAGCCCATGCAGGGCAGTCCTTTGTGGCTCCCACTCAAGCAGCTTCATGCCAGCCACATTCAAAAGTGAACTGGTGACTTGGTTTTATCTCGGGCCTTGCATGTACACACCCTTCTAATATACTGGCCAGGGAGCAGGAGCCCTGGGGAATGTGGCTGGACCTTCTTAACTCTTTTTCAAGTACTGGGGATGGAATTCAGGGCCTGTGCATCCTAGGGAAGTGTCATACTACTGAGGTACATTTCTTGTGGCTGGGTAGGTCTTGACTGAGGAAGTAGGAAGGAAAAGGGACACTGAGCACAGCTGAGCAGCTTCTAGAATAAGGGCTGGCAGCCTGGACCCCATTCTTAAAAGAAACAGCTCCTGGGCTGGATCTCATGATTAGCAGGAACCACTCTGTCCAATGTCTCCTGGGAGGCAACAGGATGGATCCCTTATAACCACAGACAGGAAAGGACCTCAGAATCAGAGCTTTGAAAGATGTGGGAGGACTGAGTGGGACACAGAAGCTCCACCTATTCAAACAGGCACTCTGGCCCTTGTCACCCTGTAAAATTCCTGTTGAATAGCACTTCCAATGCTGCCAGGTTCTACCTTTTCTCAGCAGGGGGCAGTGCCCCACTTTCCTGCCCAATCTCCCTGGCTGAGGGTCAGCAGCCCTTGATGTTTACCTATAGCTCCTTGGCCAGTTTCAGCAGTACCCGAGGTCTCATCTCCCTTCCCTGGCTCCTTCTCTACCCCTGCTTTGCTAGGCGCCAGTCCCCTGTGGCCTATCCTTTTATGGGTCTTCTGGCCTGCATTCCAGTTCAGTCTCACAGCCTCTTTGCTCTCTTCCACCTCGCAGGTGAGGGCAGGGCTGGAGATGTGCAGTCTAACCGTGGCACCCCTCTTTCCCTTCAGGGCTGAGGCTCCACTGTAACAGGTGCAGAACACATGTTTATTGTGGTTAAACTTGCTACCATCAGCCCTGTTAGTGCCCCGTCTGTGTTTATGTTTCTGCCATTATACTGCGAGCTCCTTCAGGGCACAGACCGTAGCTCACTTGTTTGTTGACTTGCACAGGCCCGGTAGGATTCCCAGTGCATGCAGGGTGCTTACTAATCCAACCATACTGAAATGATCTCTGCATATGCACACATGTCCTCTTCTTGGGCTGCTGTGCACCCACAGTCCTGGCATTCATTCAATTGAGTGGTGAGGCTTCTGGGCTCCTCCAGAGTGTTCCTTGCTCACAGATACCCAAGCTCCAGGGAAGCAGCCTTTACACTGACAGGCATTCCTGAACTCAGTCTACTTGCAATTTATTGGATTTCTGGATTCCAAGGCAACAGAAAGAAACAGGCTCCTGCCTCCTGCCAGCAGCCACAGCCTACTGGAGGTTCTTATATAGGGTCTGATTGGTCACTTGCAGCTAATGTTCTTATCAGACTCTTTGTGAAGATGAACTTTAATAGAAAGGGGACAGGGTGAGAGAATGTGCCTCGAGGAGCCCAAAAAGGTTCAGAGAGGGAGGCTACAGATCCTAGGTCTATTTTCATGGACTTAACAGAGCCACAGAGGCATCCTCTTTGGCAATTACTACTAGGAGCCGGTGACAATATTCTAGGAATATGAGCTTTTCCTAGTCCTTTCTTTCCTATTTCTGCCTCAGACACCATTCTCTCCAAGCATCCTGGCTTTCTAGAGCAGCCAGAGACAACCAGATAGGGTTTCCCATGAGGGAGTCACACGGAAACGTGTACCCTCAAGCTCTGCCTCTGAACACAGTGAGGCCATGTAAGGTGGTGTAAGGTGGTCCACCCTAGTGGGGCCCTCAGGTGAATCTTGTCCCTGGGCAGGGACTATTTAGGGTTCCTCCCCCAGGCTTCCAATGACCATTTTAGCTGTTCCTCTGCTCACTCACAGACCTAATTTCTACTTCGATCCTATGAGGTAAGATTCCTTTTCAGTCTTGAGGCTGGCTGTTTTCTGGGTTCATTGCCAAGGTAATCACTGGGCCACCTTTTACCCTCAGGAGAAGTGAATCCCCAAGGCTTATCAACGTTCATCCCTCCTCCACTTTTTCTCAGCCCAGGAAGAGGAACTGAAGTTTTCCTTAGTGAAATAACACTGTCACAGAAGCAGCTGCCTGGGACATGTCATCAGAGCCAAGTGGCTGAGCCGGGCTGATGGCAGCTCAGAGTAGGTTGGGGAGTAGGACGGAGGAAGCCAGGCAAACACCTTATCCTGCCATTCCTGGGGCTGCCCATATCTGCACATCCCTCTGCTCCCATTGACCCGCCCCAAGAGCAGCATGCAGAGGAGGGAGGTCGGGGAAGTACGAGTGGTGGATATGGCTGCTACCCTGTCCTCTAGAAACCTGAGGTCTCTGTAGAGTCCCTGGCTATCAGGTGGCAGACTGAGGAGAGGAGAGAAGGTCTTTCACAAAGACTGCCAGGGGACAGCTTCCCCTAGAGCCTGCTTGTTGCCATGGAAACTGACCACCACACTTCTATACTAATCTCTATAGGAGAAGAGAGAGAGGGGCAGGCTCCTTTGGTCCTCTTTAAGAAGCAGGGATCCCTGACCACATCAGACAATCTACTCCATGATTCCTGACACACTCAGGCAACAAATCCTCATGCCCAGCCCTGCCAGGGGTGTCTGGGAGTAAAAGCATTACCTAAGAGTCTCAGAGAACCACCCAGATGAGTCTGTAATGTCACCTGTCCTCAGAGGACCTGCTTGGCCCGCCACACCCCCATGTCCACTCCAGGGCTCACTTGTGGGTTTCTGAGGTAATCCTTAGGGGCAGTAGCAGTTGTAAGTTGCTTGGGAGAGAGTCCGGAACCCTCGGGCCCACAGTCTGGGGGGGGGGCTGGACCACGCTGGGATCTGTGAGGCAGCAGCACACAGGCACTTACCAGTCTCCACGTCCTGCACGTAGAAGTGCAGGTCGTCGGTGATCTCAGTCACAAAGACGGGCTTGTAGCTGGCGGAGCGCTCCTTCTCCTCCAGCACAGGCAGTAGTTCCTCCACAGGCTGCTCCTCATAGTGGGCCCAGACCTGCAAGTGCGGCAGTGAGGACAGGGTGGCTGAGAAGGACATCAGTGAGGACACCAACCAGGGGTCTGGGTAAATGGGGCCACTTGGAGGGCTGATGCTGAGCAGGAGAGGCGGAGTCTCTGGAGATTTGGTGTAGAGGGTCTGATTCTGGTAGGAATTAGAAGAACTGGAAGCTTATTAAAAGCAGGCTCCAGGATCTCACCCCAGGCTTATTAAATTAGAATCTAAAAAGCTAGGGGGAGAGGCAAACCAAAATCAAACCAAGTTTCAGGTGATCCATGCATAGTGGAGCGTGAGGATCCCACCAATGAGCTGCCTTGGCTTTGGGCTGCTTGCTTAGTCCCTCTAGTTTCAAATCTCCATCTCCCTTCCCAGAGTGCTCTGCAAGGTCGTCCCTGTTCCTGAGGCACACCAAGCTGTAGCTGGGAGAGGGGGACATGTCTCTGTGCAGAACTGCATCTCCTCTGCTCTGAGCCCCTCACCTCCAGCAGGTTGCTCTGACCTCAGCTCAGAGGCTCGGCCACCCCTCTCCACCCTTCCCTCTCTTCCTTCCTTCCCCAAGCCCTGTGCCAGAGCTGCAGCAGCTCAGAAGCTGATTCGACGTGACAGCGCGTCAAGTCCAATCCTGCGGCCAGGAGATTAGCCAAGTAGTGAGGCCTGTCAGAGCATGGGAGGGAAGTGGCTCTCCAGCTGAGCAGCAGGAAGCGGACGGGGAGTCAGGGGACGGGACCACACATGGCATCATGAAGACACGTACAGAGGAAAAAGAATGGTTCAAGTATTAGCCAGAAACCTGCTTGCTCACTAGTGCCATGCACCTAAACATTCTCCCAAGTATCAATTCATTTGAGCCTCTCAAATAACCTTCTGAATGGGTATCATGTTAATTCCTCTTTTGCTAATGGGGAAACTGAGGTACACAGGTCTGCAGTCAGAAATAGGTCCTTGGCACTGGTTGGGTGTCCTGGAAGCAATAGGCAGCACAGGGCCATGGAAAAGCTGAGAAGGCATGGGTTTATCAAGCCTTTATCTTGGGTTTGACTTTAACAGCCACCTCCAGGTCTACCTCCTTTGATTAGAACATTAACATACAGTCACTGATATTCTCAGCTAATGAGCAGATTCTTGGGGCCCCTGGAAGGAGCTGAAAGGCAGGCATGCTGCAATTATGGAACCTCCTTGGGTCACCCCTCAAGCCTACACTTCTGTCTTTCCATCAAAAGAAGGAGCAGAGAATGTGGGCTTCCTGATTTAGGGGATGCCAGTGGAGTGGCTACGGCCACCTAGCCTAAGTTTCCCGCCACACTACACAAAGGAATGCTTTGCACAGTAGCGCTTGTGGGGTGCACTCTGTGGCTGCCTCCAGCTGCCGTCATCTCTCCATCACTCCTACCACTGCTCTCCTTCCAGCACCCAGAGACTTAGGACATACACCAGCCCCAGCCCTGGCTGGCCAGGAGAAGCAGGCGGTGGAACGCTAATGCACAGCCCTGTCTCCCCTAAGGGTTCACAGGCCCATGTGCCTCTAGCTAGTCAAGCTCCCCATGAGAGGACTTTGGCGGATAGTCAAATGTTTTCAAATAAGGCTTTGGGCTCTTTTCCTAGGCTTCTCTGGCTGGAAGGTGTCTACTCAGCCAGTCGTTCTTATCGACTGGGCTCCTAGGCCCTCTAGAGCCCTTGGAACTCCACAGATCAATAGGACTTACACTGCCTCTAAGACAAGCCTGTCATCACTGCCTTAAAGAGGCTGGAGCCACTGCCAGCCACCTTTCTGACCTTCTGCCAGCACCCATGCTTCTCCCCTCCCCCTCTCAGCACCCCAGCACTTCAGCTGTCTGCAGCAGCCCTTTCCTCCCTCGCCTGCTCTGCCCAGCTTCTCCAGCTGCTTCCTTTCCTAGCTTTCCTCCTGGGGAAGAGACAGGCCTCTGTGCTAGCCGACAGAGAGGATCCTGGGTCTGGGAGACATTCAGAGACCCATCCTACCCCAGCCTGCTTCCTGGGCTGTGGCTGTTGGGGAGGGTGCTCCTCAGCTGTGTTGATGAATCTGGAGCAGACTGACAGGGTGAGAGCAGAAACTGCTAATGAGTCCTCAAGAAGAGCCTCGGGCGACAGCATCAGGTTCCCTCCCTGGGGAGAGGGGGCGGAGCTTTGTTCATCACAGGCTCAGGTGGGCAGCAAGCTGAGGTCACCAATGATGCAAACCAAAGCCTGACAGATGCCCCCTGCCCCAGGTCAGAGAGCTCACCTGGCTGGAGGACAAGAGAGGTCACACTGCCTCCGGAGCCGAGGAGACAGTGAAAGCAAGGTGCCTACCTATGGAATGGCAGGTGCCAGAGGCTGTGAAGAAGCATCCCAGGGTAGAAGAGGTAGCTGCTCCTCAGGAAAGGAAGCTGGATTCTAAGAGAGGCTTCAACTCTTTGGACATGGCTCCTTGGAAAGTGAAGCCATGAAGGCTCCTTGCTTCTCTTTGGGGAGAGGGGGCAGCACAGCTACTCCTTGGGACTTGGCAGCCAGTAGTCCTAGGCAAGGTGGTAAATGCCAAGTCTCTTTTTTGGTGTGATGGAGCCTGTCTTCTGGGATGGGAATGGTCCTCACCCTTAGACCAAGGTCTTACCTCTGTTGGCTGATAATGCCTTTGTGCAGCGCTACCTCAGGAGGAAAGACAGACACACCGGCAAGGCCCCTGCTGGACAGATGCTACCTGCCCACAGCCTTCGTAAGCCTCTGAGCTCACAGCTCTGCTATGCTCTTGTTTGGGGGAATCTTTGTGGATGCTCCTCTTCCTGGACTCATGGGAAGGTGACTAGGAAAATTCAAAGACCTCTTCTAGAAGGAGCAGTAACTGTGTACACAGACACTCAGAGTTAAGGCTTCACTCCCAGGCTCTTGACAGAGGGAGGAGCTGGGAAAAGACCCCTATGGACAAGATGTTATCCAGGGAAATGTGAGTCTGGACTCAGCAGCAGGGCCCAGGCAGACGAGGAGCCTGTTAGAGTTAGTCTCCCCTGATCCTGGGCCATTTCGGAGTATTAATGTGGAGATGTCTTCCTGAGCTCTGATGGTGGTAGGGTTTATGGCCAGGCTGAAGAATGGTGTATTTTCTTTTTCAAAGCTAGGATTGTGCTGGATCTGTCTTAGGGCAAGACACTGCTGTGCGGCTTCACAGCTCTGGCTATAGACTGCGCCTCTTCCCTGCTCTGCTCCTGCTCCAGGCTGTTCTGCAAAGCCAGTTTCTCATCTTCTCAGGTTCCTTCTACATCGGCGGCTTTTGAGGGTTCCCTGTTGCTGCAGCTACCATGAGGGAAGGAGCCTATTGTGCTGGGCACAGGAATAGACCAGAATGAGTCAGGAGCAGGGGCTCTCTCTTCCTGGTTTCTGCACCCCTGGTCCTTTCTCTTCTTTGTGTTTCTTCCCAGGGAACCCCAGCCTCTCTTCCTGCCAGGGGAGAAAACTGTGCACAGGGAATCCACTGGCTGGAGTCTCTCCGATCTAAATCCTATTCACTATCCCTGCTCACTAGGCTCCAGGGGTGTGACTGGCATGGGGCCAGGGTGGCAGAGGCCTTCACACGCACCACAGGGAGGCCAAGCTCAATAAAAACTAATCAATGGTCAATCCAGCCCGGTTCAAGGCCCTGCTGGGATGAGAAAGAGGGAGGGAGAAGGAGAGAGGGAGAGGGACAGAAGAAGAAAGGGAGAGAGAGAGAGAAAGTGTGTGTGAGGTATCTGCCGCCTGTGACTCCCTCCTTGTTCCCTCCCAGAACCCCTAAGTGCAGAGGAAGGGGAGGGTCTTATGGGGCACAGGGAAGAATAAAACCCTGCAGGGAGGCAGCGGAGTTCTCCAGCCAGACTGAGCTTCTGATCCTAGTGTGTACTGAACAGACTCTTGAAGAGGCAGCTTCGAGGCTTCAGCAGCATCAGGTTCCTCCAGACAGACACACTCACTAATGCACGCATGTACAGTCACACTGTCCAATTCTGCACACACCTGGTCTCACATAGTCTCTCAGTATTCCCTTTCCTGGTTTAGCCTGTACGTATAAACGTTTACACACTGTAAAGGAACCAGAACCCTTTATTCCTCAGTAACACACGTAGCCCTCAGGAGGTCACAAGTGGGAAGAGTTGGGTACACCCGAGATACTCAGGTTCCTGTTGCCCAGCTGGCTTCCCAACTCCTTCATCAGCTGCCAACTCTGAGGGTCACTAACAGGTTCTGCAGACAAAGCTCTTCCTGAGAACCAGCTCCACTGGGAGGTGGAGAACCAGGCTGGTTCCTCTGGATTACAGTGGACTGGGATTGCAGGAGAGGGATCCACGGGGAAGGCGGCCCAGTATAGAGTTTTGTGTGCTGCATTTTAATTAGAATGGAATAAAAATGTGCAGCTCATGTAAGTAATTAATCACTGGTAATTACTCCTTAGCATCATCAAGTGGCACCAACAGAATGACAACTTGGATTCTTTCAGACAAGTCTACTGTGCGGTAAATAAGGACGCCTCGTGCTGTACCTGGCAGGGAATCCAGCCAGCCCCCTCAGGCCAGGTACCACTCCCTGTCCTTACCCAAGTCCTTCCCGGGCCTCTACTGTGAGTGGACAGACCTGAGAAGGCAGCTTCTGGGCTCCAGTAAGTTTTCATGTGCTGAGTGCTAGAGGACTGTGCCATAGGCATAGATGCCGCCTTTATTTCACACTGATGCCAATCTGGCCCTCTATGCATCTATTCTGGGACAGTTCAACCTTGTAACAGGAAATCCACTGTGCCTCCAGTCCCCTGCCTCAGACAGATGACACAGGGGTGGCAGTCTAAATTCAGCTGTCATAAAGAGTGTGACTCTCCTTTCCTGTGGAAGCCAAGGCTGTCTGTTTCCCTGCCCGCTCTCAGGAGATGGGGTTTCAAGTGACCAGGAACTGCAGCAAGGAGGAAGGGAACCTCCTCGGATGCCCTGAAGCTCCTCTAGACTGCAGACAGTCTCCTGTGCCCAGCCTGGGTCTCTGGGCCACTTCCTTATGGAGTCTGTCCACTTGTGTCCCCTGCCACCAAAGTGTGTGACACCTGCCCCAATTCCTAGAGGATGACTAGAGACCGATCCCTAGGTCCAGAACTGAAGGAGGAAGGAGGCCCTGAGCCAGGCGGCAGGCTGCTTTGGCATGAGGAAGACTACGGTGCGTCAGGGGTGCAAAGCCCCCAACTCCTATTGGCAGGTGTCTTGGCTTTGGGAAGTGGATTTCAAGCCAGATGGCCACCCTATGGGGAAGGGAACATTTATTCTTGGAACAATTTATAGTTTAGCATGGCTGTCCCACGAAACCCTCTTCAAGCTCAGAGGAGCCCTGACAGATTGGTGGCTGGCTGATTTATCCCATTATTAGGCAGGCTATAAGTCAATGGAGACAGGCTAGTGTGGGAGGGGGTCAGCCCAGCTCCCACCCCTAAGCCACAGAGTTCCTTAATAGTCAATTTGTTTCCAAAAGCTGCTTTGGACCCACCCCCCTTGTCTCCTCAATGCAGTATCTGCAGAGAGAGAGGCTGTAAATCTGCTGTTCGAAGGGCTTCCATGCATCTCCCTGGGCTGCTTCCCTGCAGGGCAGTAGGAAGGAAATTCAGAGGTGGGCTGCCCAGTCCCTTGGTGGGCACTGACAGAGAAGGGCAGGCTGACCCCAGGCTCTTCACCGGTGGTGTCCTGGTCATTTCTTCTACTGCTCCAAGGTCATCTCCAATATCCTGCTATAGGCCTGGGACACCACTGGGAATCTTGCAGGCTGATGGCCCTGGCCCAGTGCAGGTCTGTAGCAGGCTTATGACCCGAGGTGCCTACGCTGACACCTTATCCTTGGCTCTGGTGTGTGGGAAGGAGGAAGTGAGAAAAAGCACATACTAAGAAATGACTAGCACACGCCACACTCAGTACCTTCTCTTTCCTCTGCTTGGCGGCCTCCTCAGCAGACAGGAGGGGCTTGTAGTAGGCACTGCGCTCGGCAGTGAAGTGGACCTTGGAAAGCGCTTGTTCCACCAGCAGGACAGACAGGTTAGCCCCGTCCATGTGCAGCCAGCCGATGAAGTTGCCAGCCTTATCCATGCTCTCGACTTCTACTTCCACCTGGGGACAAAAGATACGTGTGTCAACTTGTGGATGCAGGTCTGCATGTGTAAGGGTTGGGAGTGGCACCAAGGCTCTCAGCCTCAGTCACTCCTATATTCATTCTATGTAGCAGAAGCAGGTAGAACCGGAAGTCCAGAGTGAACGTATTGTCAACATGGGTACAGTGATGCCAAGGACCCCAATGCCTCAGCCCCACGGAAGTTGTGAAACCTTCCCCAAGTGAGGCTCCGAGGGATGACAGAGCCTTCCCTGAGTGTGAGTGAGTGTGAATGCTGACAGTGTGCAGAAAATCTCCACTGTAGCTTTCTCCCCGACCCGTGTTTATAGCCTGAAGACTGCTCCTACTGAGATGGGCTAAACCTGTCTCCTTGTTCAGCTTATGTAAAAATCCTGCCTTCTTGTTTATCTCTATGTAATAGCCCCGCCTCCCTATTCAAGTGTATACAATTAAACACACTGCGCTTTGGCCTCTCCATTAGAGAGCACAGGCCACCTGATCCCAGCTTTTCTGTGTCGTGTGTTTGTCTTTTTTCATGTCCCCGCTGCCCTGCTTCAGTCAATCCCTGCAGCTGTGCAGAGCACAGCCTTCTAGATTCACCAGTCTGCTTTCTTTCCCCCCTTCCTTTCGGCAGGGAGCTAGCTACTGGGGTGCACTTGACTCACCTTGGCTGAAGGAGGCCCTCCGCTTAGCTGTGCATGTGTGTAGGAGTGAGGTGAGAAGCAGGCTGAAGATGGTGCACCCCACCCTTACCCACCAGAGCTCTTGTGGGGAAGACAGGCAGGCTGAGGAGCAAGGCAGTCCCTGGGGAAAGGGAGACTGCATTCTTCCAGGAAGAACTGAAAGGATTAATGTTTAATGGAGGTAATTAAAGAGGCTTCCAGAAAGCGAAGGGAGAGAAAGAGGACAGGTAAGGACGGAGGGTGTGGGTGGAGCTGCAGTAGCACACAGGACGGTCTGGGGGAGGAGGGCAACTCCAGAGGTCATCCCTCAAAAGGGAAAGTAGATAGGTGGGGTCATTACCACAAGCCCAGACACTGCAGCAGAGTTTCATGGAGGGCTCTATTCCCAGGACCCCAGGGCTGGCACAGACTCTGTTCTTCCAGGTGGATGGCTCAGGGTTGTGTCTTTTGGGGAGGTTGACCTGACCCTACCTCAGAAAAGCAATGGTGCACAATAAATTTCTTCCTTGATTCTCTCTCGACCCCCATTCTTTCTCTGCTAAAGGGGCCTATAAAAGCCTTTGCTGCTAAATGTAAAACTTGTATTAATTTAAATGGCTTCAAGCTCGATTAAGCAATAAAATGAATGTCTAAATACCTAGGAATTCTCAAAGCCTGAGCTGGTGCCAGTGCAGAGGGCTAAAAGGAATGAGAGTGGGTAGTTGGGAAATGTCCGGTGATACTACTCTCCCAAAGCAGAAAGAGGTGGCTGGGTTAGGAGGGGCAGAGACAAGGTAACAGAGATAACGGTAAAGGGGCGGGTCAGGGAGGCAGGGCCCTGACTTGATCCTAGTTTTTCACCACTCTTTTGCTCCTTGGGCCCATTCCTAAAGAGTGGAAACACCAGTTGAAACTGCCCCAGCAGGGCAACTCACCCTCCCCCCCCCGGATTCTCACAGCTTGTTTCAGGAGCAGTCCCTCCTCCTGCTTCTCTGCTTTCTGCTGAGGTAATGGTGGCCCCCTCCACCATACAGACTTAGGACCCTGGAGCTCTTCAGCAGAGCTACATGTAGTGGGAAGAATCAGCACTTAGTGCCCGGTAGGTGCTGAAACAGACTTCTTGCTCTGAGTCTAGCAAGCGGTGCTTAAGAGTTCCATGCTCTGATCCACCTCTCAACAGTCCAGGGCTTGAGTGCAAACTTGAGTGCCCTGCAGGAGAGGACTGGGGAGCTGAAGGGGCCATAAGGCCTGCAGGAACCGGAGAAAAACTGATGGGCATGACGTCACTGTGGAAGACCACCTTTCTTTTGCCTTAATTTGCCAAGTTTTACCAAACAGGCTAAGGCCAAGAAGCAGTAGGTCCCAGGGGAACTCGGGGGTGGCAGTGGGAAGAACAGACGGGCTTGTTGCCTTGTGTTTGGAAGCTCAGGGGACATGTGCCCAGCCAAAAGCAAGCGGTGCTGGTTCAGTTCCCAGCCAACATGGAGTCCAAGCCCACACCAGCTTCCTCCTTCTCTGACCTGTCATGTTACAGAGTTTTAGTAGCCAAGTGTTTCCCCCGCTAAAACAGAGAATGTCCCCCTTCCCTCCACATGACCACACAGCACCCCTCCAGGCTTGGCAGGCTCCTAGGCAGCTTGCAGTGGGCCACTGTGGTTTTCTGCAGCGGGCTGGGTTGTTGGCACTGATGTAAGAAGCTCAGAGATGGGTTGCTGAGGCAACCAGGCAGGAACAATCTCTCTCATCCTACACAGTGCCATGCTCAGACCTCACTACACATGGCAAACCCCAAACTGACACCAAGTTCTCTGAAGCCAGAATCTAGATGCTTTCTCCAGGGCTTGCCAGGGAGAACCACAGCTAGCGGATATACCTGGGGCCAATCTATCAAGGAGCAGTGGGTTCTCCCTGGCAAGCAAGCCCAGACCTCACACGTATCCAGCTTCTTTCTGCCTGCAATCGATGTGCTAACTTGGGCTTGACAAGTCCCTAGGCCCCGGCGAAAGAAATCTTTGGCCTTGGGCAGTGTGCTGCCACAGGTTCCATCTGGGGTTGTCGAAGGAGATAAAGCTGTCGCTGGTAGGGCTCAGCTTCCTCTTTCATTACAACTGCCAACAACATAGTAATTTCTCAATCAAACAAAGGCTCTCAGGGGAAGGTGTCTGGGCTACTGTTTTTGCAGGCTCCCAAGTTACTTGGCTCCTGTCTCTGCAGTCAAGTTCCATGCTATAGCTCTACTTTCCTGGATATAGGTGCTGGAAGTCTGTGACTCTTTTCTGGCACGGAGAATTGAGGGCCTCAAGGGCAGAGGTTAAGCAGGGAGCTCCCAGAGTGGAATGCATGAGCAGTCTTCTCTACTTCTCTCCTTTAGACTGACTGCCAGCAATCTGTGGTAGAACTGTAATGGTATGAGGATCTATACCTGCACAAATTCTAGTTCTGTTTACCTCCAGGACTCAAACTTGTGACATTCCCTCCTCACCTCTCCAAAAAACGAGCCAAGGATGGCTGTGTTTATTTATGGTTACAGCTACTTGGAATATTTAGAAGGCTGAGTCAGGAGGATCACTTGAGCCCAGGAGTTCAAGGTCTAGCATAGGCAACACAGGTAGTCGTGTAAAACAGACATGCTCACAGAGAGAAGGAAAGAGATTACATAGATACAGACTTCTTGTTGTTGTTGTTTTGAGGCAGGGTCTCATAAAGCCCAGGCTGGCCTCAAATTCACTTAGTTGCTGGAGATAACCTTGAATTCATGATCCTCCTGCCTCTATCTTCCAAGTGCTGGGATTACAGGAGTGTGCCACTATGCCTGGCTTTATTCTTTCTACTTAATAGTGCCAGGAACCAGTCTAGGGCTATGTGCATGCTAGGCACTTCCTCTACCACTGAGCTACAGCCTCAGCCCACACACTCCATTCTTGTTATCCATGACAGTGTTATAAAGTGACCATGAAGACTGAATTAAAAAATACTGAACCATTATTCCTAGAGGGAATAAAAGGTTTGGGGGGCTGGAGAGATGGCTCAGCGGTTAAGAGCACTGGCTGCTCTTCCAGGGGACCCAGGTTCAATTCCCAGCACACACATAGCAGCTCACAACTGTCTGTAACTCCAGTTCTAGGTATCCGACACCTTCACACCAATGCACATAAAGTAAAGTTAAATGCTTTCTTTAAAAATAGTTTTTAAAAAAGGTTTAGGAATCTGGGAGTCTCTTATTACCTGTTTGTCACATATCTAACCTTGGTCTAAATGTGTTTCTGTTTAAAGACACCTTATTTAATACGTATCACTGATTCGTTTACACTGAGCTCTCAGCACCTTAAGAGGTCAGGCCTGAATGATAGTTATGTAACATGTATTTTTTTCTTTAAGGTATAGTCCAGCTTTTTTGACGTACTCTTGCTTGGGACCATTTTCTACAACAAAAATCACTAAGAAAAAGCACTGTTCCCCACAAAACTCAAGACACTAAACAGATTACCAAGAGAACAATGATTTATACTCTGAGAGCTAAAACAAGAAGGCGGCAGAGTTATCTAGGCATACCTCACGGTCCACACCTTAATCCTAGCACTTGAGAGATGGAGGCAGGCAGATCTCTGAGTTCTAGGCCACCCTAGTCTGCACAGAGAGGTCCAGGCCAGCTAGGGCTACATAGTGAGACCCCCATCTAAAAATAAAGTAAAGCCCCAAAGTGCTAGGCATTGTGGTCTATGCCTATAATGCTAGCACTGGGGGGGGGGGGGGGTGCAGGTAGGAGGACCAGGAGTTCAAGGTTACCCTCATGCACATGGCAAGTTTGAGGCCACCTCCGGCTTAATGAGATCCTATGTCAAAAAGAAGGCGGCAGTATTGCCTTGTTCGACCTGAGCTGGGAATGTGCCTGCCAAGTAACTCAAGCTTCTTGCCACTCTGCATGTTTACAAATGACTGCAAAAGCACCAGAATTGATCTTGGGGTTAGTGAGCATGCTTGCAAACACAAAACCTGCAAATGATGAGGACTGACTACATATAGATCTCTGTAGGGAGAGCTGTTCCTTACAAGTTGCCTCAAATTACAGACAGTAGCTACTGGAGATTTATTCTTGTGAAATATACAAGAAACTTCCTCATGCCCAACTGGCGATTGCAAGCATTAACCGAGATCTTATCCATGGAGTGCTGTGTAAACTGCAAAAAGCTATCTGATATAGTCTCTTCAGCGTCTTGGAGTGTTTCTGAAGTGATTTGGACTCAACAGTTTCTGTGGGAAGACTCCTACAATGAAGGTGACATCCAGGAATTCAGATCTTAGGTGATGACCATGGACTGCCACACTCTGGGAATTGGCATCTGCTGTTTACACATGTGGGTGGTCATGGTCTCGGAGGTACTTCAGGGGTCTGTGTATGTTTATATAACAGCAGACAGATGCTGGCTCTTCAGTCTCCTGTTGGGTGTATGACAGAGTTGAGACCTAGGGGACATGGTTCTGGGGGGAGGCCAGTACTTCCTGACAGACTCTAAGGGGCTTGGGGTAGCTATTTAAGGCAGAGGTGGGCAGCTAGCTGAAGATAGATGTGACCATCAGGAGTCAAAAGACACTTCCAGGTTGGCTTACTTGCTGTTCCATCAGCGCCTCTAGGCCTCTGCCCTGGACGCTGGTGGAGTGACTGTGGGTTTGTGGCTGCTGGACACCTGAGCTAGACCAGCCTCAGTGAACTGTGTTCCGCTTGGCTTCAACATTACCTTCTCTGGCACCACTTGCAAAAGGCCACCTATGAATATGTGGGGAAATCACTTTGCTTCTTCTGGCTCTTAGGGAGCTAAGTGTAGAATAGAGGTTGAGAACGTAGACTGCAGAGACAAGTGGCCCGAGTTCAAATTCACCCACTACCTCCTTGCACTTTGGTGAACCACTGAACCTCCCTGGACCTTTAAAACAAACAAACAAAAATGACAACAACAAACTTTGAGAGAAACTTGGGATTTTGGCAGGACCTGCCCTAGGTCATAATCAGAATTTATTACAATTAAATGAGTCAATATAAATATGTTAGGTACACAAACAGTGTCAGTATATAAATGTTTCCTCATGACCACTATCACCATCATTTTCTCTGCTACCTGGCAGGAGCTCTTATTTCATGCTCAGATGTCTTCATTCTGTAACTACAAAGTCAGTTCCACCAGGGAATGAAGCTTTTTTGATACTCAAAATCTTCCCAGAGCCTGGAAATACCTACTACTTGGGTTGTGAGGGACTAGAAACTACATGGATTTGGGAATCTGAAGGACTGTGGGTTAACCCTTCACATTAGCTGTGAATTTTGGGGCAGGCCAAACAACCTCTTCAAGATTTGTTCCGTAAACTATCAGACAAGGAGTGGGGATCTGTGCACTCAGTGGAGGAACATGAAAATGATTCTTCTCCCATCAGCTAATGAATGCCAAGAGCTCACGGGCAGGCTCTGCATCTCTGGGTCTGTTCCATACAGAAGCTTCCTGCTTGGTCAAGCTATGCCCTGAACTCTGCACACTTGGGGATCAATCCCTGCTGAGTGAGTTCTGTCATCCTCTGCCAAAAACATTCTGTGTTTCTTACACTGGAGGTCCTTATGAAAGAGTGAAGGTAAGCCAAATGGGGTTGACAGGAAGTACTCAGGTATGGGTGAGCTCCCAAATCCACCTCGACAGACAGATGCCTGTCTGCTCTGTGTGTGTGTGTGTGTGTGTGTGTGTGTGTGTGTGTGTGTGTGTGTGTGTGTTTTCTCACCACCAAGCTAAAGAGGTGAGAGCTGAGAGTCAACCATGCCCAGGGAGATAAAATGCTAGACACTCTGGACCTGGCCTGTTTGTGGGCTGGGGCAGCCAGAGGGACCTTCTGCCTCACAGTGGGACACACCCTTCCTGCTCCCAAGCACATTAATGTGCCACTAATGAAATTGTTCTGGCTTATTTACCAAATTAATAAAACGGCACAGGCTGTTAATCTGCATGTCTCCTAATTACTGAGGAAGAGCTCCTGGTGCCCAGGCAACGCGTACACCTCAGTGCCCACCCAGCTGGGCTGTGGGCTCTTCCTTTCTGGCTGAGGCTGGGTAAGGAAGGCAAGAAGTGGGAGGAGGGGGAGGAGGAGGAGGAGGACTGGAAGCGACCACTAGTGCTATGGCTTGGAGCAGAGGAGGATGGTGGTGGCCAGTAGTTTGTGTCATTTCCACAGCCTCTCTCGCAGTGGCCTCTGCGCCCTCAATTCCAGAAATACATACTCAGTTTCTGTCTCCGCCTCCAAATTGTCCCCCTTTCCCCTCTTGTCTGGATTCTGTCCAGCTCCTTAACACAGGAACTACTTCAATCAGACAGGCAGTGGGGCTGAGTCATTCTCCCGCTCTAAGCCTGGGGTGCGGTGCAGGCTGGGGAGCCACTTGGGGTTTGCCAAGGGTGTGGAGGAAGGGAGAGGAGGAAAAGCCAGGCAAGGCTGATAGTTTCATAAATGCTAACACCTTCTGGCCTTTCTAGCCATTTAGCTTCCAGATTCTGAAATCTCGCCTTGATATGAATGCGAGAGCCTGCAAGCACTCTTGGGTTCAGGTGGGAGAGATTTTAAAATGCTCAGGTATTCAACCACAGAGGAAGCTCTGAGCTCAGCTTGCTCTGGGGGGGTTGATGTGTGTCCTAAGTTCTGTGGCAGATGCTGACCTGGATGCCTAGTGGTACTAAAGGGCAAAGGTGTATAGCTACATCCTCCTCCTGAAGCTCTTCCAGGGTCCCAGTGCAGGGAGGATGTAGGAAAGAAGAAAGCATGCACTGGAAGTTGCCTCTGTTGAGTAAGGTAGCCAGGGTACCAAGGGCTAAAGAAATGAGGTAGATCAGGGAAAAGCAGCAAGGGGAGCCCATGTTCCAGGCAATGAATGCAGGCAGCCAAAGGAGACAGTTCACATGGGCTTTACTGGGTATGGGCAGGGACCACACACATATACGCCAGCCTTTCCTGGAGGATGGAGAACAGTAGCCTCTTCCCCAGGCCACCAGCAGAGCCTCTGCACAATGCCTAAGGCAGCACAGAAAAATGACTGGAGCCTACAGAATGCTTGGAACACAGCCCCGGGGTGCCCCAGCTCCAGCCCCAAGGCACCTAGAAAGGAAGGAACACTGACTGTACATGGTTGTGCGCAGCTGCAGGTTTCTCCAGAAGGTGGACCAAGAACCCTTAGGGGTGGAAATCTCCATCACTCCCATGTGGGCCACTCCCTCAAGTCATCAGTGACAGGCAGACAACCAACAAGGACCAGAGAAATCCTACTGGCTGGTACATCATACCTGCTTTGGGCTCAGTACTCCTCCAGTAAAGTGAAAGTTGAACCAGCTTCTGGTTCTCTTTCTGAGGTTCTCCTTGGGTTTCCTGAGACTGTGGTAAGGGAGCACACACGGAAGGCAGGGAGTGTCAAGAGAAGAAAAGCAATGGGTTACATGAGAAAGAAGGGCAGGTGGGGGAGCCTTGCTTGCTAATCATGTCCCAGAGGGGAAATGATGGAAAGGAAGCGGCTAAGTGGAAAGACTGACTGAATAAGAATGTGAGCTCTGGGACACTCCAGTCTCATCCTCCATGGCTTGGCAGTACCCTTTACAAGTAGCCTAGAATGGGCATGGTAGCACGTACATGTAATCTCAAAACTTTGGAGGTTGAGACGGGAGGATCATGAGTCTAGCTTGGTTTACACAATGAGATCTTGTCTCAACACAATCACCGTCATCATCAAACCAACCAACCAAGCAAACAAACCAACAGTGGGACCTGGTGGAAGGGCATTAGGTCATAGGGATATCACCTTTGGAAGGACCAGCTTGTTATGAAGAGCAGGCCCAGTCCCTCCCCACTTCTTCTGTCTTCTGTTTGTGTCATATACTGTATTTCTCTCACAAGTACTCCAGATACAATGCCACCTACACCATGGCGCCAGTGCTGGTGACAATGCATCTTCTCGGGCTTTCCAAATTGTGAGCCCAAATAAACTCATTAAAAAACAAAACAAAACAATAACAAAACCCAAACTACCCAGTATCATTTACTCTGTTATAGCAAGACTAGACAGTCAAAGACTCCAACCCACTCACTCTGTCCAGCCTTTTGTGAGAATGTGAGTAGAATTCCAGGGCAACCAGAGCATGACTGAAATCCTTTTATGACACGGAGAGGGAGCCATGCTATGGAGCTGGGTTTTCCACTGTCCCTGATGCTGCATGAAAGCTGTAGTGTGCTGCCACGGCCAGAGTGTGAACTCGAAGAGACACTTCACCTTAATATAGTAGCAGTTTAACACGGCCAACTTAAGGCCTCCCCTTGCGGCCACACACATACCAACTTCTTTCAGAGATGATGAACATTAACACAATGCAATTAATAATTCAATGCTCTGGGAGCTGGGAGGCTAGGCCTACGAAAGGCCTCCTGGGTCTCATTACTGTCAGCGCAATGCAGTGGGGAGTGGGCATGCTAGAGGCAGGCAGCAACAAGCTCTTTCATGAGCTGCTGGCACAGGGTGGCTCTGTCCCCACCTCCTTGGGATGCCTTTTCACCTCTACACCACATGATCTTTCATGTCCAACCCAAATTGATAACTGCTTTTCCAAACAATCTCTTTTCTGACATCTTAGCACTGAGCTATGCCAATGCACTAGGGATGCCCAGAAGTCCAGCCAGGGTGGCACAAGAGCAGGAGGGGCCAAGGAGCTCCTGGAAATGCAGGGAAAGCCTGGGCAGCAAGTGAGCTGGCTGGGCTGGAAGGGCTTCCTTTTCTTCTACCTCCAGGGTAGGGGGTAGGACGACGACGACGAGGGTGGTAACACACTTTTGGTCCTGCCTGAGGCAGAGAGGCAGAAGCCAAGGCGATCAGCATCGTTGGAGTCTGCTGGGAAATGCAGACCTGCTGACTCCAGGCCTTTGCAAGCGGTAACACAGTTTACAAACTGACGCAATCTGTTCCTTTGGTGCAGACAATAAGGAAAGCAGACTGTTCATCTTCCCAGGAAAACCCCAGGCTGGAGGCCGGAGGGAGAGTTAACTCTCTCTTCCCCAAGCTTCATGCAGACCTGGGAAGTGCTTGTACTGTTCCTCACTGAGCAAGAGGCAGGCTTTGAGATCTTTTGAATGGCCCTGACCCTTCTGGTGCTTGCTACCTAACATGGTGAGTGGTCCTAGCCAAAAGGAGGTGTGAAGACCGCTTTCCATCTGGTGCCTCCAGACAACACTTTCTCCAAAGACCTTGGCTTGGGCCAGGAGGCCTTTGAGGGGTCTTATCCCAAGCCCAGCCAGTGTATTCTCTGGCTTCAAAGCTATACCTGCCTGGAGGGACAGAGCCAGGCTTCAGCCTATTTTTGTAGTAGGAAAATCAATTTGTGTATGATCTATGGAGCAACTGCCTGAGGTTAGCAAATCTCTCGGGTGGACTATAAGTAACTAAATGTTCTATCAGGTCACGTTCAAATGGCAGTTTTCCATTGCAGACCCCAATTCTCAAACTCCTTTACCTGAAATACTGTGGGCAACGTCACTGTGAGGACCTAAACTCTGCTATTAAGAACCACTTAGATTGGCATCCATGGTTATTTCTCTCCCTTCCATCCATTTTGGAGGGACAAAGAAATCAACCAGGCACTAGATTATACCTTCTTTCTGCTTCCATCAGTTATCTTCTACACTGCCTTTCTGACTGCTTTCCCCATCCCCTTTGCCTACTAAATCTTACCTATCTTAGGAAACCTGGCCTGGCCACCTTCTTCTCCCCATCCAAAGAGCTTTCTGCACATGCCCACTCCCTTCCCTTCCAGTTTCCCCATCCAATGCAGTCACTTCCTATGGTCACTATTTCCACTTGTCACTATTACTTCAAAAGGTCACTGAAGACCTCTTAATTGCCATTTTAATAATTTCTTTGTAGACTTCATCATTTCTGACCTTTCAAATGATCTGACCAAGCTAAGCAACCCCTATCATTTTGAAACTTTGTGTTTTTAGGTCTCTGATTCTCAATCTTGGCTTTTTCTCCATGCTTTTTCTTGATCTCAGCTGAGAATTCTTCCTCAACAGCATAACCTTTGAATATGGATATTCCCAGAGTGCAACTTAAGCTGTGGACAGTTCTTATATTCTACTACTCCAAGTGGCCAGAATACCTGCAACCTAGGCCTCACTACAGAATCCAACCCCACCAGGTAGGATCAATGGAATGAGTCCAGCCTTCAACCTCTCACCTTTACTGGGAAGTCCACTCCTCCCACCCGTCAGCAAGGCACTCATCTTGGGCTCCGTGCACCGTCATAAATGACCCTGCTCACACTGACTCTACTTACTGGGATTCTACCTCCCTTTAATCACTCTTACTGCCCCACTCTTTAGGTTGGGTCTTGGCTGTAGGTAACACCCCCCTCACTGCTGTCCTCATTAGCCCTCTATGTTCTCACAGAATGTGGCTTATGCCAAGAAATGTAGCACAAGGGTTAGACGCAGTTCTAGAGCCAGATTACCTGTTTCAAATCTGTTTTTACTGACTAGCGACATGACTGTACATAAGTTATTAATCATCATGGGCTTAGAACATCCTCTATGCCAAGTGAGCATAATGAGGGAGTCCCACCGCAAAGGGCCTTGATGAAGAATATGTAAAACATTCAAAGAGTCTGGCTTATAGCAAGTACTCAATACATGTTGTTAATTAAAACAAACAAACAAACAAACAAACAAACAACTGTGTCTAACACCACTCTGCTAAAGTTCATTTTTTGTTCTCCTGAAGTTCTAATTTCTCAGCACAGTATGGTGTTGAGTACCTTCAGAACTAGGACTGGCTGCATCTTACAGCCCTCACTATTTTAATCTGGTCATGCCAAACGTCTCGTGTTCCACACATGCTCTGCTGTTCTAGGCCTCGGCATATTATCCCTTTGGTTGGAATGCTCTTTACCACTACTTCTGCTGCAATCTCCTGCCCATTAAGATTTGGCAATCCCGATTTCACTTGACCCATGCCAGGATACACTGAGGACTTTCTCTCATGGCTCACCTCATGTCATCATCACAATATTGGAATGGACACTTCTTAATGGTCCCTGGTAAGCGCTCAATAAGGAGATGAAAGGTAGAAGTCCTGTTTCCTTAGATCAGCAGCAGCAGCAGCAGACTGGGAGAAAGTTCTTACTACTGTATACACACAGTGGCACAGAAATGATGAGAGAAGCCTGTGTGAGACACTCTCTGCCACGGGGGTTGGCCCACAGCTGCCCTGTTGTAGCAGACTTGCCCATGGGAGCTCAGAGGGCTAAAGCCTGGCCGTGGTCAGGGCAGTCAGTGCTGATGACTCAGAGGCAGTCCAGACATAACGAGCAGAAGGGGCTCTTTTGTACTTGGCTTTGTCTGGGCCGAACAGAACTGGAGCGAGGATGGATTCCTCTATTTATCCAGGCATGAGTGCAAGCAGCAGCTGTGTGTACCTCCCCCTGGTCTCCTACACATCCATCGCCTCCTGGCTACTGATCCCTCAGCAGGGAAGAGCTGAAGAGCAGAAGCAGACCTGACACATGACGACAGTACAGGAGTTAAGAGGATGGAGCAGATGTCGGGGGGGGGGGGGGGGGCCGGGAAGCCAGAGAGGCCAGTGCTAAATCTTCCAGGCGAAGTGTCAGAAGGTAAGTCAGGCCTCTGTCACTTAGGGAACAAGGACTGAGAAAGCTTTATGCTACAGGGCACCTGTGAGTGCCAGGAGGTCTTAGGTCCTCTGGGAGAGTGCAGAAAACTTGGGCTATGTATGGCCATAGGGTCTGCTCACAAATTATGGGGGCATTTTCTTTACTATCACCTGACCTCTTAGCAAAAGGGACTCAGATACTCATTCCTCTTGCAGACCATAAAAAGGAGCACAGCAAAAAGTCTGGACAGAAATTCTACACTTTCAGCAACTGCCTGCTTCCCTTATCAGCCACCCTTGCAGATCATCCAGAGGAAGTCCCTGTATCCGTCCCTACCTTCTGTGATTCATCCTGCCTCTGTGCCAACCCATGCACTGTGTATGCTATGTACAAGTAAGGCACCCTTTACAGATCTGTGCTTGGTACTACTGTGGGCTAGCAGCAACTCTGTTAACTTCCCATCCTGGTCAGTACACCAAAGAACAGAAAGTCCCAGGTTCTCCTTGGACCCCATTAAGAAGTTGCTTTTAGGTCCAGGAGAGAAGAGATCTGAGCATTTTGGCGGAGCTATGCCCCTGTCTGCTATATGTTTCCAAACTGTTTCAAATCCCCACCACAGTGAAAAGGAAACATCCTTTGAGATGATGCTGAGCCTGGGAGACTGGTCTTTTGAGTTCAAGCAGTATCAGTGCTAGAGGGCTGTTCTGTGTCCACCCTTCTGCACAGAGAACAACCTGATTCTTGCTTTCTGTGACCCGAGGGGCACATGATCTCTCTGGCATCTCAGTAATGCACAGAAAAGCCCATGGGTAAAAGCCACCCATTATAAGATTTGAGCATGTACACATGAAATAAGGATAAATGCAGCCTGCCAAAGGCCAGATCGGCCTAGTTAATGACTGGGCCCTGCCCTCCTCTATGTGGAGAGCTTGGGCTTCCTTGCTGCTGACTTTTTATTGCTAATGACAATTAAAATATGGCATCACTTACCCTCTTAGATTGGAGCCCTAATTGGCTATAAACCCTTCCAAACACTTAGTGTAGGGCTAGAGTTTACATTAGGACACTTCTGCCCTGAGTCCTGCCTTGCCTGCCTTAGTCTGTGGCAGGGCCAGTGCTCCTGCCCACAGAGGGGATGGAACAACGGACCTGGGGTACTTGGGCATGGGAACCTACACTGGAACCACGTCCTTCCCTCACTTGACTCATAGCCCACGGTAAGGGCTTTCATACTCATCTGGGCCTAGTGATCAGTTTCTGAAAGTTTTCAGGTCACTACAGTGAGATGAGATGCAAGCGGGAATTCTTAGTAATGAGAAAGAGTCACCTCTTGGCTGGTGATGGACTCTGTCTTCTTGACAGGAACTAGTGTTCCATTAATCTTGATTTTTCTTCCTTCTAATCTCAGCTAAATGTCCCCAATACGATGCAGTATAACCAAGCTCCAGGAGCCAGTTGATGGTCCCTCTGCCCTAAGATCTGCTCAGGCTGA
The DNA here is from genome assembly GCF_007827085.1 of Peromyscus californicus insignis. Classification (NCBI taxonomy): domain Eukaryota; kingdom Metazoa; phylum Chordata; class Mammalia; order Rodentia; family Cricetidae; genus Peromyscus; species Peromyscus californicus. Next base: position 41,741,999 of record NW_026294584.1, on the reverse strand, counting down.
CTCTGCCCTGATCTGAGACTGGGAATAGCTGGCCTCATTCACTCTGCTCCACCTCCCTGCTCTGTTGTACAGGCAGAATCCCATAGCCACCTGCTCTCTGCTCCCTGTGGGGGGAGTGCCTCTAGGAAGGCGTGCTCTAAAACTGGAGAGAGGAAATGAAGATGCTCAGTGTCTCCTATGATCACCCAGAAGTCACAATTAGCATCTGAATCCTTCTGACCTGAAGGGGAACAGTGGACTGACCCGGCATCAGTGAGCTGCCTCTTCTGACAGAGGACACTTGGATACAGCAACTGCTGTCAACACGGCTTTCCCGCTGTGGCCTTCTTGCCACAGTGCCCTCGGACAAAGCTTTGGGACTCCTGCCGCCACCCCGCCACTCAGTGTAAATACCATTTAAGCAACTTGATTTCTCTCAATGCCTCCTGGGGGTGCTCTCTACGGCCTGCTGCTACTGAGCTGCTGCCTAGAGCCAGTGGGTAAGGAAACGCAGATGGGAGGGTCAGAAGCAGCAAGCAGGAAGGAAAAGGGCAACTCTAATCTCCTTCTAAGCAGGGACTTACTGAGATGCCGCAAGGACCACGGGGGGGGGGGGGGGGGGGGGGGGGGGGGGGACGGGACGGGACGGGACGGACGGACTGAGGAGGTTCTCAATCTCCTTTCTACTTTCCCAAGATGAAGCATGTTAGACAGAGCTGATGTAGCACCCTACCAGCCTCATTTCTTCTGCTATTTCTTCAAGGACCCTTTGTTCTGGCTCAGCAAGCTGGTTTGCTTGATGTGTGAGTTGCCCATTCCCACCTTTCACATCCCTACCTGTCTCAGGACCACAAGCCTGTATTAGGGCTGTGATGGTTGGGTGACGAGTCTCCCCCGCAGAGCTAAGAGAAGACAGAACTCATTCTGAGGGAACTATCCATTTACTGGTAAAGAACAGTATGGCACGCCTCTTCTGGAAGGTGCTATCGAGAATCTAGAGTGAAACTATGGGCAGTAGTTTGCAAGAGGCATCCCAAGCTCTTCTGTCTTCCAGGAAGCTTTCCTTCATCCACTTTTCCTAATAACTAACTCCATCTTGGTGCTCAGATCTGCCCTGTATCAACTTGTTCATGCTCTTCATGACCTTTTATGTGTTCTGCCTTCTGAATGAGGTGGTTGTTTTCCTGTTTCTGTTCAACCCATTTGGGTCCCCAGAGCTTGCACAAGTGAAGCAGGGTTCTAGGCGGTGTTGGAAGGGGCCTGAAGGAGGAGGATCCTGTACTGCTTGGGGAGAGACTGTGCTTGGCAGGGCTCTTTGGCTCCTGGGCAGTGCTTTCCATGTGGCTATATTCCTGGTTGCTATCTAGAGCTTTCTTAACATAGACAAGCTTCCAAGGCCAGTCAGGCAGCAGAAAATACAGGTTCACATTGTAACAGGGTCTAGTGTCTACTGCAAGGGAAGGCCAGTGTGGCTCAGGAAGATACAACAGAATTGCAGAAGCACCAGGGATGCCCGACTGAGCTGATGAGAGAGATAACATCCAACAATGACTATGATCCTTCAAAATGGAAACACAAATGCCAAGGAAACAGGAACATATAAAAATCATTAAGGATACATAAAGAGGCTGAGGGCTCACTGTAATCAACCAACCAAGGAATCATCATTTGGCATTTGCTAAGCAGAAAAAGCATGGCATGAGACACTGCACCTGATCTAAAAGGGGGGAAAATGCAAAAGAGCCTGAGATTTAGTTGAGAAGACACAATGAAGCCACATCATGTCAATTAGTGACAAAATGCCATGTAAAACACATAACAACTCACCGATATGGACAGCAAATACTAGATGGGTTCAGAGGAGAGCCCGAGACAGCTTTGAGGGACAGATGAACAGTCAGAAGACTCTTCAGAAAGGGGCTGGGCTTTAAAGGACGGACAAAGACAAACCTGGTGGAGCCTAAGGAACAGCTCTGAAAGCAATGCATGATGGGAAGGGAAAGAAGGCAATGACAAGATCAGGGGAGATATAAACAGATGCTGTAGTAAAGAAGACAAGATCAGGGGAGATATAAACAGATGCTGTAGTAAGGAAGACAGGGATGGTGGAGTGAACAAGGGCAAGTGCAAAGCAGCCTAGAACCAAAGCTCTGGAGGGTTGACCTTGAGAGAGGGTGTGGGGCTCTTTGGAGCCCGAAATCCTTCCGATTCAGAGCTGACCAGGCACATGAACCAGGCTGAATTCTGAACACCCTTAAGAAGGCAGGAAGGAAGAACGGAAGGATGGGGACTTGAACAAGGTGCACAAAAATCCTGTTATGATCATGGTTTAGGGGACAAAGGAATGAGAAGAGATGAAAACACACTGTGGTAGCTTGTTAACGAACCATGAAGTACTCTCACCCCAAGTCAGACTGTACAGAGAGAGATCACAGAAGAGAAAGAGAGGGAGGAGGGAGGGAGGGAGAGAAGAATAGACATCAACCAAGGCTAGAGGTCTAGCCACTGCTAGGCTGGAGAGCCAGCACCAGTTTTCACTCCTTCCCTGCAGGAAACACAAGCACTGTGCTTTTCTTACTCAGTCTTCTCCATTCCAAATATTCCTGTTTTGATTTTGGGGACCATATCTATTGACTGCACTGGTTATCGGTAAAACGTGCAGTTAGATGACTTGAGTTTGAATTCAGCCTGTGCCATTTATAAACTCTAGGAAAGGCATTTTAAATCTTTGCTTACACTTCTTCAAGCTGTGACACGAAAGTAAGAAAACAGAGTCTCCTTCATAAGGCTTAAGTGAACTAATGTATCCTAAGCTCTTTGAACCGTATCTAATATACAATAAATGCTTAACCAACGCTGGCTCTTCTTACTGGACTGCACACATATAGTAAATAGAAACCTAATTTGGATGTATAGGGTTACCAAGGTCTATAGTTTTCTATGGAAAAATGATTGGCTTTTGTCCAGTGTGTAGCCTAGCACACTTCTTTTGGACCTTGGCTTCTAGAATATGCAAGGAACTTGCCCCTGAGATGGCGGCAAGTGTGAACTGGAGGCGCTGTTTCTTGGCCACTGGAACGCTCCCTTGGCTGAATTAGCAGCAGATTTAAAGCTTAGCAGGAAGGGATGGGGTGTGAGTGCTTCTCCAGTCTCATTTCTATCACCTCCTACCCCCTTATGCCACACAGACTCCGATCTGGCCCTAGACAGACCCCGCGGTCTCGCACCTTTATGTCTTGCTGTTTGTGGTAGAGATATCCCAATAGGCTTTCCTCCTTCCTTTTTCTCTTCCTGTTACCTCAGGCGTTCACATGGCCAGCTCCAAGATCAGAGTTCCCAGTCTCTTCCCTCACTGGTAACACTAGAGGGATGCAGCAGAGATCCTGGGACAGGACTTGTAGGAAAGCCCATGCTCTGTGTGCTTTTTCCTCTGACTCCCTGGCTAGCAGGAAAAGCTCAATGGCTGCAGCCCTTTGGGAACCTTTTACCTTGAGAATGGTGGGTGAGCTAAGAACTGAGCAGAGTAAAAGGGCCTTTCTACACACACAGGAACAGGTACCCTGTTGACACTGGGAGACACTGTACTGGAACTGGGCCACTTACCTCTGAGCTTCTTTTATGAGATGAAGAAAAGTTTGCTCATATTTAAGCAAATGCTTTGGTCTGCACTGAGTGCAGTTGGACGCAACTCTAACTGCTGTGTCTGGAGTGCATGTCCTTCTTTTACTCAGCTGAGCTAACACCTACTTGTCCTCACTGACTAGGCCCACACAGCACATCCTACAATAAGTCATACCTAGTCCCCTGCTATGCTCTGAGGGAATCCTGGGCAACACAGAGAACAGATCATCCTCTCTGACTGCTGAGGTGCTCGTCAGCCTGTCAACCCCTTGACTTCGTGGACCCAACTCTGATCCACACAGTAGGTCAACACAGGTTCGATAAATACAATGAAAAGGAGATACAAACGTCTATTACTGGCATTTATCAATTTGTCTTTGCTTTTAAAGAATGTCTGACCTGGACATAAAAGCAGACAATCTCAGAGAAACAAGGATCTTTTTTGTTTTATTAACTGAAAAACAAACAAACAAACAAACAAAAACCCCACGGTGCTGGGCCCTTATGTAGTACCTGGCTCATTAAGGCTGTACCCAGTAGGCTTTGTCTAATGGCCAGGCTCGGCAAGGGTGCATCATAAATGTTCTAGGTGAGAAGGCTCTAGGTAAGAGCTGTCAATTCCACATCTGATGGGAAGATCAGAGAAAAGTGAACGAAATCAACATTTTTCATGTTCTGGCTATGAGTGCCATTCATGGAAGAACATACATTAGATACGACATATGCTGACAGTCATCACAACTGTTTATTAAAAAAATGCTTTTTTATAGTCCCATTCTACTGATAAGGATGAAAGGCTCACACAATTTAACAATTTGCTGATGTAAAAGTCTGATTACTGGGTACCGCTGGGCTGGGGACCTAGCTCCAATGGTAGAGCACATGCCTAGCAGGTACAAAGCCTTGTGTTAGATCCCCAGCATCACAGACAAATAAGTAAAAAATACAGAAGAGGAAGGAAAGGAAAAGGGCACTCTAAGGTACTGTTATAGTTAGATAGAAGCAAGAAGCTCTAACGTACTGTTGCATAGGGGATGACTACGGATAATGATGATACATTGTGCATCTCAGCAAGGATGGGAGGAAGGGCTTGGACAGTTTTCACCATAAAAATGTTTGAAGCTGGGCCTGGTGGTGCACAACTTTAATCCCAGCACTTGGGAGGCAGAGGCAGGTGGATCTCTGTGAGTTCAAAGCCAGCCTGGTCTACATAATAAGTTCCAGGATAGCCGGGTGGTGGTGGCGCACGCCTTTAATCCCAGCACTCGGGAGGCAGAGCCAGGCGGATCTCTGTGAGTTCGAGGCCAGCCTGGGCTACCAAGTGAGTTCCAGGAGAGGCGCAAAGCTACACAGAGAAACCCTGTCTCGAAAAACCAAAAAAAAAAAAAAAAAAAAAAGAAAAAAAAAAGTTCCAGGATAATCAGGGCTAATTAGAGAGCCCCTGTCTCAAAAAACCAAGCCCTCCTCCAATAAATAAAAGTATAAGTGACAATTGAGAAAGATGTTTACGCTAATTTAAATACAATATAGTGTATACTGTATTGAAACATCATATGGTGCCCTATTAATATGTAGTGGTTACATTTAATTAAATGTAGATTAAAAGGAAAAAAAAAAGATGAATCTGCTCAAGGTCATTTGGTAAGTGTAGAGACCAGAATTTGAACTCAATTCTGCTTACTTTCAGAACCTGTCTCTTGTCACTAACTTGTGGGCAGAGTGACTCTGTGGGCATCTGGAAGCATCATACTCCCCAATACCTAAATTTCCTGAAGGAATTGAGGTTGGAGGCTCTGGCCAGGAAGCAGCCCTGGGGAGAGGCATCTGTCTTTCTGCTGGCCAGGCTGCTTTGCTCTTGGCCTGGGGGATGTGTCAGTGGGAAGGGAAAGTCATTAGGAAAAGCGGATCCCTCAGCAGGATTTGCTTGAGCAACTGTCCCCAGGACCCCTGCTGAGCACTCCACTTAGCCGCTCCGGGCTCATTACCCTCTGGGACTCTCCCTGTCTGTTCTCTGCTGGCTGCTCAGCATGGGCCAAGCCCCAGAAACTCAGCCACCTCCTTGACTGCCTAGGAGCCCCTGCAGCAACCTCTTCTTGGGCTTCCGGCCAGGGCATCCCCTTCCTGGGGCTCCCATTTCGTTTCTCCCCAGCTTTTCTCCCTCTGATGAAGCAAGACCCAGAGAGGGTCTTAACCTTGGTAAGTCCAAATCTCTGAAGCAATAGGGACTCCTTTAGATCCCTGTAGGGAGCCTCAAACTGACAAGAGCAAAGGAAAGGGGCCCACAGCGCTGCCTGGGGGAAGGGCACATACTGCTGAGGGAAGGGTAGGCACAGGCTCAGTTTGCATGCCTTCCTGCCTCCCCAGCCCTCACTGTGCCAACTGCTTTTAACCTTGACCAAAACAAAATTCTTCTGGCTTCCCCAACTGAGAAAAAGTGAGTTTATAATTGAAAAGCCCAGAGAATTTATTGCTGTAGAGATGAGGAAATTTAAAACTCATAACTACCCTGCAGGCCGATAGATCAGGCAGATATCCATCCTATTAGAACAACTCGGGACTGTAGATATCCATCTTATTACACTAACTAGTTAAGAAAGCCTGGCCTCACATCACAGAGATGCTCAGCATCGTTTTCTGCTCACTTTCCTGAGTACATTCATCAGCCCGTTTTGTCTCCTCTGCTGAGATCGGCCTCAGAATTACAAACTGCTGAGAGGCAGCAGAAGTTTTAAATTAAGCATTCATGGGCGTAGGTGAGCTTGGGAAATGATGGTGGGTCGCAAGGCAGGCAGGCAAGATTTAGTGCCTCCTGTGTGTATGTGTGTGTGTCGGGAGAGGGAGGCTCATCAACAAGTCTGGATCAAGCCTGGGGATGAGGAACCAGGGAGAGGGAGAGGAGAAAAGGGGCTAAGGAGAGGAATTTAAAAGCTCTCTGGTCAAAGGGCCAGACATGCTGCATGACAAAATGAAAATCACTGGAGACTCTGAATCACTGCTAATGCCATCTTCCGTGTGAGGCATAAATATCTGCTGTTCAGACCAATGCATTTGTGAGGTGGGACCTGGGGAGAGCGGTCAGCCAGGGGCAAGGGCCCCTCTACTTCTCTTTGGCATCTCCAGACTACACCTCTTCCAGTGCGTGTTGTTACTACCAGCACGTGCCATAGATAAAGTCTATCCTTGGGCAGCTTTATGGACAGTGACTTCTGCTACCCTTTGGGACTCCCTCGGCAGGATTCCTTTCCGCTCCTCTCTGGCTTTCCCTGTAAGGTAGAATCGCCTTTCTGTTCCCTGCCTTCTGGCCATTAGAGGTTGAATCCTGGAGGACAGAGGTTGGGTCTGCACCGCTGCACAGGCTCTCCTGTGCTCACACTGCAGCAACTGCTCCTGCTGACCACTGGAAAGGAGGCCTGGGGGGAATCACAGATGCCTCCCTGACAACCGTCTTAACAGTGATGGGTGGTGTTGGGGAGACAGGCAGCGGCAGGCCCAGCTCTCTGTGGGGCTGCCCCCTGCACCAGCCATTCCTATTACCTTGTTTTATTTTCTTTTATTGCAAAGCGGCTCCAGCGTGTGGGCAATAAAGCTTTGACTGCTGCACTCCACAGGCCTGGGGTGAGGAGAGCTCAGCTTGACAAAGTAGGGCAGCGTGGAGAGGAGGCCCAAGCAGGGGCCCATTCCAGCAAGCACATCCCCAGCATCCCCAGGGCAGCCATACCAGAGAATCCTTCCCTGGTTTGAAAGGCCCTTTGAGTGTTGGCAGAGAAAGGAGCCCTCTGGAACTGTGGCAGGCTTTCCCCCGCCTGCCATTCATCCAGAATCCCCATTCTTGTGGTTTCTGCAAGGCAGTCCTTCTCCACCAGAGAAGCCTCACCTCTCTCAGCTGCCTCCGTCCACCCCCTGCTCATGGACTGACCTCTTTCCTCTGCTGCCCAGGTAGCCAGCCTACTTGTATCTTTCAAACAGTTTCATGCTCTGGTCTTCCAAGGAGTGAGGAAAAATACCACCTTGCTAAGTGACAGGCTGCCTGCTGCATTTCCCCCTTGGATTCTAAGAACTGTTCAGACCCCGATGGGAGGGAGGCAAGTGGGTAGAATCCCCTGGCTCAGCTTCAGACAGAGGTGGCATGGGCCCTGCTCTTCTTCACTCAAGAGCCAGCCCAGCGGCCCTGGGAAATGGGAGTGCTGGAGTGGCTGAGGGCTGGTGAGGGGCTCCTTGAAGGTTCAGGTACAGGCTTGTAGGGGATAAAAGAGGCTTGAGGGAGAGGAGAGAGGCGCTAGCTGGCTGGCTGCCAAAACACAGGGCGGCAGAGCTTTCTGCAGCCCCAAATGGTTTACAAACACAGAACCTTTGCCAAAGTGTGTCCCTGTCAATTCGGAAGACCTTAAAGCCTCATAATTGCCTCTCTAATGAGACTCTCTAAAGAGCCCCTTTCCCACCAATTGTCTACAACCTTTACTGTAGCTATGCCCGACTCAATACACACTCGCAACTTTTTATTTTTTTTTTTTTACAAAACTCATTTGTGGTTTACTTTGTACCAGTTTAGGATGATTATGTGTCAGTTTTTATGCTCTGGACCTATGCTGTCGACACAATGACACCAGCAATAAAAGCAAGTTGCTACAGGGAGGGGCTGGAGCATTGGTCTCTCCGCATAATTTTATTGACTATAATTCTCCTGCCCATGGGACCCATCAGTATAATACTGAAATTCCAAGAGCAATGATTTTCAGGGCATAAATGTAGGATGGCACATAGGACTGGCATTCCAGGCATAGCCCATTGGGCCCTACTTTGGACAAGAAGATGGATTTCGTCTGATTTCCCTTGACGGACGAGCTGTGTTCAGCAAACAGCCCGGCATGCAGCTGTCACTCTGATGCTGAGCTCTGACAGGCATCGATCAGGCTGCAGTGTGAGCATGCAGATCCACACACAGCCTCATCAACACGCTGCTTGGAAGACAGTTCTGTCTGGGCCAGGATGTCTGTGCAGCAGCCTTCCTCCAGTGGATGCTGCTGACAGGGAGCCTGTACCAACGGAGGGAAGGAGGGGGACGGAACGTCTTCAGAACACGCTCTCCTAGGTGGGAAGACAAGGCTATGGCAGTGAAGTGGAATTAAAAGGGGGAGGAGGGGCAGACGCATCCTTGACAGACAAGCTGCCAGATGGATGCCTGTTCAGACAGTCGAGATGAGCAAACAGGGCACTAGGCTAAACCCGGGCATAAACGGCTTGTAATCTGGAAGCCTGAGCAGGGGAAAAGAACAGCTGGCAGCTCTTCTCTTCCTGCCTAGCAGCTATGCTTCATGCCACCTTCTTAAAGTCTTAGAGAATTCCAGAACATTCTACTGGAACCAGAGGTCACCTTTATCCCCACCCCCTCCACCGATGCAGATGTTCCCATACCTCTGACAGATCAATTTCCATTAAGTGTTTCAGCACCTGGGAGCTTTCTTCTAGAAAAGCCCACCTGACTGTTAGGCCACACGCTCTTTCAAATTCTCTAATCTCTCTGGTCTGAACTCCTAGCAGCCGAAGTTTTGTACTCCAGCACAATCTGGAACAAACAGGATTCCTTTTCCTTATTATCTGGAAAAGTTCCCTGAGTCCAGACATGTTAGCTCAGAGTTGCTTTTAGGACGGAAGGAGCACAGGAGTGGAGAGCACACCAGCACACAAATGACGCGTCTCCTTCCACTGCGGAGCAGACACTGGGATGTTCCTTCTGCTTTCGTTGCTTCCCTAGTGACTTCCAGTCCATGACTGAATCCTGTCTGTCACATCACTTAAGTCCCTTCTTAGGAATGTCCTGGGAGTGTATCAAGAACCCTCTAGGAGGAAAGGGGGCTGAAAAGATGCCTCAGTGGTTAAGGGCACGTTCTGCTCTCACAGAGGATCCACATTCAATTCCTAGCACAAATACGCCTGTAACTTCAGGAGGATTTAATGTTTCTGGCCCCCGCTGCTACTGGCACTCACATACATAGACATACATACTCACATACATACTCACCCAAACATAGACCCATACACAGAAATTCAATTAAAAATAATAAAACAAATCTTAAAAAAAAAAAAAAGGAGCCTTTAGGGCTGGTGAGATGCCTGAGGCTTGCCTAAGTCTGATCCCCCAACCCACACAGAAGCTGAAGGAAGAAACTGGCTCCACAGTTGTCCTCTGGTCTCCAGAGGCACATTGTGGCACCCACCTACCTCCCCCCGCCCAGTCGCGCATGCACACACACACAATTTAATTGTAACAATAACAAAAGGATTTAAAAATGCAGCACTAAGAAGGAAGCTCAGCATCCCAGACACTGCTGAGCAGGAGGGAATAATTACCTCCTTCAATCCACACTATTCCTCTGTCAATACAATTTTATCAGTCATTTCACACTGCTGTTAGTGTACAGTTTGTAGTACACAAAACCCCCTGGAGGAATTTTCAAGTGAACTGTTGTTAAGCTGGGTCACCTTCATCTTGTAACTAACTGTATAACTGATTTCTGAACTTAAACACAGGACGTGGTGTTCGTTACAACTGGCAAATTATGTTTCACATTTATGTAAGTCGTAGTCCATCTCTTTTCACCCCTGTAAGAAATTTCAAAGTTTAGCTTTCCTGTCTACAAGAAAATGTCTTGTTAGTATCAAATAATCTTCTAGGCCTCTACCCAAGTCCTGGGAATGGTAGGCCCGGGGGACAGAAATTTGCGCGGATGGCACCAAGATGCTCCAGGCAGAAGGATCTGGTGTCTTGACGAAAAGGAAAATCCCTGTGCTGGAGGTCTGCATATGCAGAACAGGGCACACAGAGCAGGACTAGAAGGGCCAGGCTGTACTCACTGGATGTGAGGCTTTCTTTCCCTCAGCAAAGCCACTGCCATCCACACAGACCCAGAGATGGACTTGCTCAGTTCATACTTACAATGGAGTTGAGACAGACAGCTCAGAAGGAGCTGAGCCTTCCTCAGGTTGGGAAGAGTGATACACAGCCTGTCCCCCGCCTCCTCTACCTACCAGAACCACACACATAATGGTTCTCTCAAATTAGACATTTTTTGGAGAAGACTGGCTGGGTCACTGGTGGATGACGTGGGATGAAGAAAGGATCTCGGCAGAAGCCTAGCAAGTACATTATAAATGACACAATACATGGAGAAGGTCTGTGCCCACAGGCTGTGGGGGCCAGCAGGGATGCTGACACAGGGAGGGCCAAACCCTCAGCCGGGACCCGGAGGCCAAAGCAAGCTTCTGCAACATTGTTTCAGTGATCCAAACTGTCGGGAAGCCGAGGCAACACGGATTTGACATGGCAACACTGTAGCCGATCTGGGTGGGTCAGCAGCAAGATACTCTTGCTTCAGCGTGGTCACTGGGTTGCAGAAATCAGTGAGGATGGAACTCGCAAGGGTCAGTGCTGTAAGGGGTGGGGGGCGTTGATCTGGGAACACAGGCAAGGGGGAGGTACTTTCTCCTTTCAAGACCTATCTGATCTCATTGATCCCATTTGTCCAAAATTATGAAAAAATGGAGTAAGACTGTCAAAAAACAGATGCTTTAGAACAAACTGTCTTTAGAAGGGTGTTCAAATAAAACTTTCCACATGGAAAAAAAAAAGGAAGATGAGAAAGAAAAGGGAGAACCAGGTAAACAGTATTTCTGATTTCTTCCTTTTAATCCCTCTCCTGCACCCCAGCCCACTCTGGGCCTTCTTAAAGTCCAATGGGAGGCATCCTGTGGTCCCTGAAATTATGGGAGAGAAAATGCCAAGTAGGTCTGTGCTTCTTGGTTCAGAAAGTGGTACTGCCTTGGACACATTTCCTTGATATGCTCATCCTTGCCTCTCCAGGCTCAGCTAGGCTTTCATTTGAAGATTCCCAGACAACCAAGGCTCCTTTCCATCTCACTGCTTTAAACCACACCACTCTATCCCTCCTTGAGTGGTGGGCTCTCTGGCACCCTGTTTTATGGGTGAACCTGACTTTGAAGAAGTAAGGTGCCTGAGGTCTGGGGCTGGAAAGCTAGTAAGGAGTTGACAGGGCTACAATTCAAAGGTAAATATGGACCCCACCATGTCGGATCGGATTGCCACCCCAATGAATGGCCTAGTCCCACTGCTGGACTCAAAGCTCCTCAATCCTCCCCACAGGAGGTGGCTGGGGAGCTAAATGTTTTAGAACCATGGTGTGTGTGTGTTGGGGGGGGGGCAGACAACTATAACAATTACACACGGACAGTGAGAACAGAAGAAAGAGGGAGCTGTTGGCCCTGTGTCCAAATGACATCGGAAAAGTAAACTGCTCTTACTGGAGGCTGGGTGAGAGTGGGCAGAATGAACATTTAGGCAAGGAGATGCTGGGGAGGAGGACCAGCAGGGCCCTGCTTCTTTTTGCAAGAGTGGAGGAAGATGTACTGGGGGACTTGGTGGTGACATCTCAATCATGTAACTCTCTACAATACTGAAATCAGGCTGGGTGAAAAGGGGAAGGACAATTCAGACTGAAATGGTCTTGGTTTTGTTCCTCCACGGGCAGCAGAGACAAAGGGTAATGGGAAAGAGGAGGGAGCAGACTTTGAAGGCCTTGGCCACATGTCCACCCCATCCCCCACCCTGGCAATCAGTGTCTGTGGCCGCCTGTAAGGGGCTTCAAAAGGCTCTGCTATGGTTCGAACATTCCCCAAAGCTCCTGCTCTTTGGTAGGCAGGAAGACCAGGAACAAACAGCCATGAGCACGGCTGTGAGAAGCTACAAAGTGGAGGGCATTCTCTGTAACTGAGAGTGCATTGCGCTGTACCAGCAGGGCAGACAAAGCGCACACAGGGGAGGAAGGACTATTCGAGAACTGATGGGTTGTTCCGGCAGCAGGGAGGATACATGTACACCTCACCTTATTTGAGAACTTGATGCTATTCCTCCCTAGAGGCTTTGTGCTCTCCTATCTACCCCCAAACAAAAGACTGCTCTGGGCAATATTCTCTCCTAGCCATATGCTAGCCAAGCCACCATGACCATTCTTAAGGGACAACGCACATTACCTTCCTCCTCCTCTGTTCCCAATAAGCTGTGAGTTTCCCAGTTTATTCCACTCCTTCCAATCACAGCTAATTGAACCACTTAGCTTAAAGGCAGTAACATTTGCCGTTGTGAACCATTAAGAAATGTTGCTCAATTGAGACTGTTATACGTGAAGCCTGCTTCAGGCTAGAAGTACGCACATACACACCAATGTGCCCACCAGGGCCTGCGGGCACACTCACCATGTAAACATACATACAACTAACAGCCCAAGGAGAAACTTTGTAAAAGCAGTCAGTCAGTGCCAGCCGGTCTTTCTCTACAGAATCACAGAATTAAAAACAACACAACGGTCAGGGCTAATTCGGGGCCTAGAATTACAACTGTGGTATCACTCCCCCTCAATGCTTTTATCTCTGAGGTCAGAAAGAAGTGCAGAAGAGGAATGAATGGGAAGAGAGACCAGATTTCACACGGCAATCAAACGTACTTAGGGCAGAAGAAGGGAACAAAAAGGGGGAAGAGGAAGCCCCTCCTCACTCCAGTGTCAGGGTTCCCACTCCATCCTATAGAGGCTTCTACTAGTAAGCAAGAGCATACCAGGAGGGCCAGGCCCACAGGGCCGCAAAGAACACCCTCTCCTGCAGTACCTCTATACAGCCCTACCAGGCTCTGCAGGGAGAGGTGCGGGTTCAGGGGAAGCATAGCTAAGGGAAGGACTCGGGTTGTGCAGGGAGAGGTGCGGGTTCAGGGGAAGCACAGTTAAGGGAGGACTCGGGCTGTGCAGGGAGAGGTGCGGGTTCAGGGGAAGCACAGTTAAGGGGAGGACTCGGGCTGTGCAGGGAGAGGTGCGGGTTCAGGGGAAGCACAGTTAAGGGAGGACTCGGGCTGTGCAGGGAGAGGTGCGGGTTCAGGGGAAGCACAGCTAAGGGAAGGACTCGGGGCTCTGCAGGGAGAGGTGCGGGTTCAGGGGAAGCACAGTTAAGGGGAGGACTCGGGCTGTGCAGGGAGAGGTGCGGGTTCAGGGGAAGCATAGCTAAGGGAAGGACTCGGGCTGTGCAGGGAGAGGTGCGGGTTCAGGGGAAGCACAGTTAAGGGAGGACTCGGGCTGTGCAGGGAGAGGTGCGGGTTCAGGGGAAGCACAGTTAAGGGAGGACTCGGGCTGTGCAGGGAGAGGTGCGGGTTCAGGGGAAGCATAGCTAAGGGAAGGACTCGGGCTGTGCAGGGAGAGGTGCGGGTTCAGGGGAAGCACAGTTAAGGGAGGACTCGGGCTGTGCAGGGAGAGGTGCGGGTTCAGGGGAAGCACAGTTAAGGGAGGACTCGGGCTGTGCAGGGAGAGGTGCGGGTTCAGGGGAAGCATAGCTAAGGGAAGGACTCGGGCCCAAGGTGTTGGCTGCTTTAACCTCCATCAGCTCTGGTGAAGAAGAGTATGGTGGGAAGGTGGAGGTGACCCTGGGAAGATTTGAATGCTTTGGCAGCAAGACAAGAATGTGCTTTCTCCTGAGAGTGTCTTCAGACAGTGAGTGGGAACAGCTCTGGGCGGCCCTTGGCTCTGTCACTGCGCATGCTAGTGTGGCTTTAAGGAAAACCACTTAAGCTCTCTGGCTTTGCCACACCTCACATCTCTTGCTGGGGAATGGGACTGATTTCTAGCTTCCTTCCAGCTCTCAAGGCCCCTGGTTTAATCCTTGCCTCTGCACCTTGAAGCTGCATGCTCAGGTGCTGTTTTCTTAGGGGCTACGGCAATGGGTGCACTTTGGGTTCCCACATCTTTTGGAGCTCTGCGACTGTACCATAAAGGACTGCCACTGTCACAAGGCTCCCCCGTCAAGCCCCATCAATTAACTGGATCACAGTTGGCATGTGTTGCAGGGATCACGGAGAGCAGAAGAGATGCTGTGAGAAAGGGGAGAGTCAAATGTTGGTTTGACTTTTAGAAGGGAAAAAAGTGTGTGAGGGAAGCAAAGTAAGCGTTCTGAGTCACAGGTAAGGAAGCTTCAAGTCTGCCCTACACCAATTCTGCAACCAGTAACTGAAACAGGTTTTCATGAGCACGTAGAAGAGAAAGGAATCATTAAGAAATGATTCATGTGCATAAAAAATAAGTTATGCTGATCTCCTTGGTGGGTGGGTGGGTGGGGTCACTAATAGTTAAGACAGGGAGTTGATCATAAACCTGCCTTTGCCCACACTCTGAATTATTTTAGGTAGGTCAGTGACAGGGCACTAAATGGGGAACCACAAACTGAGTTATTCCATTTTCAATTATCTCTCAGCTCTGATTATATTAAGAAGCAAGTCCCAGTGTGCTGCTAATCTGCCTTTAGCATCTCCTTAACAAAAGAGGGGCAGAGCCTTGAGGGCAAATGGGATTGCCAGAATCCAGTAATACGCTCCTTTATTCTATGTACTGTATTTGCTTTTAAAAAAGGTTTTCTTTCATTTAAGATAAGTGACATTTTTCTATTTAAGGAAATAAAAATTATTTTAGAAAGACTGGAGTGATTTTAAATGAAAATATTAAAGAATTAACAGCTGGTGGCAGCAAGGGAACCATGCAGGTGGCACTTAGGCTACCAGATTCTGTGACACCACACAAAGGTCCACTGGTCACTAACCCACAGCCATTTCCTCCTTTCCTCCCCGTGGGAAGGACTTCGTCATCTTCTCTTGAATGTGGATCAGGGAAACACTGACTGGTTTCAGTTATGTGCCATGGCCCTTTCACAGACATACACAGGAAAGTCAAATACACAGAGAGGAAAGTTCTAACATACATAGGAAAGTCAAATACACAGAGTGCACAGGAAACCAATTATACTGACATAGAGTTATTAAAATGCTTTCTAAAAGTCCGCCCAAATCCAAATATAGTAAGTACATTCACTTCTTTACCAATACACTAAGTAACAAGATTTTACAGTAGGTCCCAAACCCACTATAATTTCTTAAATTTTTTCCTTTATTTTTATTTATGTGTATGGATGTTTTTGCCTGCATGTATGTCTGTGTGCCACATGCATGACAGGTGCCTGCAGAGGCTGGAAGAAGGTATGGGATTCCCCAGGACTGGAATTACAGTCAGTTGGGAGTGACTATATAGGTGTTAGGAATAGAACCCTGGTTTTCTGGAATATCAGCTTTAACCATTGAGCCACCTCTCCAGTCCCTCCCTAAACTGCCACAATTTCAAAAGAGCGACAAGAGTCATAGCTACATTGGTTTTACTATGATTTGCTGCTTATATTCATATTCAAATGAAAATGCTAGGTCTTAGTTATGGTTAATAAAGATAAAGACACATTTTTCCTATGTAAACCCATCGAAGCTATACACTGCAGCCGCACACTGGGTGGGGCAGGAGAGTCCTCTCTGTGATCCCACATATTGGTTTTGGGCATGTCATCAGATCTGAATGATGTAAAAGGCTTGTGGGGAAGGGTTTTGTTTTGATTAAAACAAACAAACAAGCAAACAAACATCAAATAGGAACCTGTCTCTTTCCTGACTCTGGAAATTGGTGTATGAGCACGAAATGCCCGGAGCTATGGCAACTATCTTGCAGCCCAGAAAGACACCTGTGATCACTGTAAACTAGAAAGATGGAAAGTACTAAGGAGCCTGATTCTGGGGCTGCATTTCTGTTAAACTAGCCCATCCTGGGGCTGCCGTGCTTTTGAGACTGACTTTACATGTAACACGATAATCCTCATTATCAAAGCTGCTTCAAAGTTTTCTCACTTGTATAAAACAGCTGAATGTGACCCATGAATTTTTAACAGTTATAGATGACCCTTTTAACCCTGAAACAAAGCGCAGGCACTGGACCCCTAGCAGGAGCAGCAGGGGTTGTTGTGCCCCTAACTCCTATCTGCCCTTCTTTCCAGTCTCTCAGGCTCTGCAGTGTAGAGGGGAAGGCCTGTCTAATGAGAACTGACAAGGTAGAGGCCACAGGACCGCTGAGGACAGGGAGAGCTCTCAGCAAAGGATGCCACCCAAAGGCCTGGTGCTCAGCTCAGACCTCCACCCCTCCATTCTAGGGGCAGCTGCTGAGGGTGGGGGAGCAGGAGGGAGTGGGCAGCTTGGCACAGCTGTGAAGTCACGTGGCAGTCAGCAAGCCAAGGTTTCATGTTCTTAACTGGTTCTGATCCAAATACCAAGGCCGGCCCCACTCCAGTTCTTCCCAAGAGCACCTTTTTCTTTGTTTTTCTCCAGTAGCCTATATCTGCCCTTAGTTTCCTTTCTATCAGTGTACAAATTTCTCAGTTCATAGCCATAAATCAGATAGAAAGCTTGGAGAAGACATCAGACAGACCCTATAATCTCTGCTAATCCTGTAATCGGGAGCTAAACCCAGGACACAAATGGATTTGCAAAATAAGGATTTCAGAAACTCAAATGGCATTAGCAGGCCTCCGAGACAAATGCACATAACAACCCAATGAGATCCATCAATACAGACACAGATACAATCCACACTAACCACCTGGAAAAAATAAAGGAGCAGATGCATGGGAGACCTCTAGATATGACAGTAAAGCCATCTCCTCTTTCAAAAAGCTTCTTTTTTTGGGTTTGTATTTTAAAAATTTAGCTTAATGGACACATAATAATTGCACGTATTTATTTTGATATATACACACATTGTATAATGATCAAATCAGGGTAACAAGCCTATCTGTCACTTTACATTCTGAAATAAACCGTGTGACTGGTGAGGTGGCTGAGGAGGAGGTAAAGCACTTGCTGGCAGAGCCTGTCAACTGTTCTCCATGGCATGCATGCCTCGGTCACACACACACACACACACACACACACACACACACACACACCAAAGAAATATACAATGCATCATTGTGAACTACAGCCACTCTATGGTGTAACAGAACCCCAGGACTTCGTCACCTGCTGTTACTCTGTACCTACTGACCAACATCTGTCTATTGTTCCATCCTAACAATCTTTGGGAAGAGTCTCTTCAGTTGTTTGGGAATGGAAGAGCAGGGATAAAAGGGACAGGAGAGGAGAAGGGGAGGACAGCTCTTTCTAAAATCCTGAAACCCTTTTTAATGATCATCTTTGGCACAAAAACAATGAGTGATTCCAGCAAGGTGAAAACAAGGAAGGCATTTAAATGCATGGGGCCCATGCAGAACACTCTGCAGAAAAAAAGCCTTCAAGGCACTGGTTTCAGATTTGCTGCCCACCTGACCGAGTCCAGGGACAAAGGCCTTTGGGAAGCAGTAGGCTGGCATATTCTACAAAGTCTGCTTCTCTAGGAGCCTGCCTGCCCCTGAGTGGATGGGCCTGAATACATTTTTCTTTCTGTGCTTGCCCAGGCTGCGAAGCTGCCCGACCACATGGGGCAGAGACACGGGAACAAAGGAATCTTAAATGTCAGTGGCCCTACTCAAGATAGGAGCTGGGTCTGGACAAGCTATTTCCTTTAGGCAAATGGGAACATTTTCTTGGGTTTTCTCCTCCAAGTACCTTGATGTGAAAGCAACAGTCCAGGAGGGGCTTTGACTAGGGTGACATCTTTGCTCCTTCCTGGGAGCAGACACTGCTCAGGAGAGAGAAGCACAAGCCACTGCAAGGAGCCCTACTCTGCCAGCTCTTGTTATAAGAGCCTGCCTATAGCCATAGGTCTTCTCTGGTCCCGCCCAGCCCCATGGTACCACAGATGCTTATAAAATAATCACCCAGAGGCTTAATATTATTTATAAACTGTATGGTCTATGGCAGGCCTTTTGCTAGCTAGCTCTTATATCTTAAATTAACTCATTTCTATTAATTTATGTTTTGCCACTGGTCTGCTGGCATGTTGTTCCTTGGGCGTCAGGCTGGCGTCTCTCTCCAGACTCCACCTTTCTCTTTCCTGTCTCTCTCCTTGGATTTCTCACCTGCCTCCACCTCGCACCTGTAGACGTTCCCTCTACTCTGCTCTACCCTACCCTTCTCTTGGTGGCTTCAAGAAAAAAAATAAATAAGGGCATTTGATCCGGTAGAAAAGGAGAAACTTGTCTTATGACATTGTCCTATTTCATGCCCATTCTACTGACAGTAGATTGCTTATCATGAACTATGAGTCTTTTTTTTTTTTTTTGGCATGTGGGTTGTGTGTATGTATGCTCTTCTCGTGGGTGCATGTGAAAACCCAGGGTTGACATTTGTTATCTTTCTCGATTGTTCTCTATCTCTATGTTGAGACAAGGTCTCCCAATGAGCCTGAAACTCACCAATCCGGCCAGGCTGGCTAGCCAGCATGCTCAGGGGATTTCTTTGCTTTCCATTGAGATCAGAGACAGGTCACCATCTCCACCCAGGCTTTATGTGGATTCTGGGGACCCAATCTTGGGTTGTCATGTTTGCACAGTAGTCCCTTTACCCATGGAGCCACCCATCGCTCCGGCTCCCTCATTTTTAGCCTGGGCCCTTGAGCAACACATTCAAGATACCTAAGGGAAATGAGATATACGGAAGTAGCAAATTTTGAAAAGTGAGGCTTATATGAGAAAACCAGTAATGTGAAGTGGGGGTTCAGGGAGAGAGGGCGTCAGTTCCGAGGTGGGCCCCCTGAGCAGACAAAATGAAGCCACCTTCTGTGGCTGTCTCAGGAAGAGATCAGATGGAGAGGGAGTTGAGAGACCTGCAGGAGGCCCACCACTCAGGACCACCCCTCACTGGTCAGCCCTCTGGCCTTCTAGGCTAATGTGATTGTGAGACTGTAGAATATTCTTCAACACCCATTTAATTCTTTTCCTTCCTAGAAAACAGTACTTAATGAGAATGGTCTCGTTCACAAAAGCAAGTGAGTCAAGCTTATGTGTTTGGAAAACTCATTAATAACAAAGAACATCTGAGAAGAGACAGTGTCAGGTGGGGACGGTGGTGGCAGGAGCCAACTCTCTAAGAGGCATTAAGCATGGGGCTGGGTAGTCACTGGTGTCTGTGGCCTGGCTGTGCTTAGCTTCTACAGCACCAGGATGCTTCTTGGTATTAGTTTGACAGTCTTATTCTGCAGCTGTCAGCTATGCAGGCACAAAGGGTCTTATTTCTTTCCTTTTTCAGGCAGCTTTAGTTGATTAGGAAATCAAAAGGCTTGGGTCCTGCTGGAGGAAAGTGATGGGCCAGTACAGAAGGAAGCTCATGCGCAGTGCGGTTCCATCCCCCCAGGGCTCTAGGGATCCCACCAGGGAGAGAAGCGAAATGTCCCTACTTTGCTGGTGGTTGGTCTGTTCACATTTACCTCCTTTCTTTACTTCCTGACCCTCCACTATGTAGACACAGCCCTGAATAGATCCCACTGACTGGCACATGGAGGCAGACTGCCAGAACCCGGGCAGGAAGGACAGGGCTCAAGTTGCTCTGTGTCTGGGATCCCAAGATGGTCTCTCTTTGGGGAGGGATCCCCAAGTGCTCTATGCCAGCGCCAAAGCACCACCAAGTTGCCTGGCCAAGAGGACACTGGCGGGGGAGGGAGAGAGCCCTGTCCAGCTCACACGCTGCTCATTTGCACAAAGAGCCCTTTCAGAGTTATTGGCTGGCAGAACTCCTCCTGGGCTTTTTTCAGTGCCTGTGCACAGAATACCAATCAAGCAGTCTCACTGGTCTGCCACACAAACTAGCCACAGTTACCCAGAAGGAGGCACAGAAAGAGGCTCCTCCAGCCAGGCTCCCTCAACTAGGAGCTGTAGAACTGGGACTTCAGTCTGCTCACTAGAAACAGAACCACCTCAGTCTGGTGTCCTTTACAGAAAACTGTAAATAGTCCAAGACAAAATGTTCCTATGTGCTTCTCACTTATAACACCTTTGGCTGGTAGTGACACAAAAATTGAAAGATGAGGATTTATGGTGGGGATACTATTCTGGGGGTGGGAGAGAATAAATTTCAAGAGTCATGCTAGGCTCAATTAAGAAGAAATAAATCTATCTATCGGCTCTGGTCAAATCCAGAAATTGTGATAAGAGGCAGTAAGTAAATAGGAGAAAACACATATATGGACAAACCAGCTAACCAATCGGCACTCCAACCTGTCTCAGCATGAATGAGGAGCTGAGGACCCTAGCTCCGTTAGTTCAACATCAGCACCCACAACACCCATCAACACCCACAGCCTCTAAACATAGCGGCAAGTCCCGCTGGCAGCGTTTGCAGGTGAAAGCTGCATTGTGAAAGTGTGGACGGAGAGCAGGCTGAATGCCAAGTAACTCCAACTCCCCCAGAAGCTCCTATCATAAGAAAAAGGACGCAGCATCCAGGAACCTGGGTGCCAGCCAACCCACCCATAGCTCATTGGATGACTCACGGGGAAGCCAATGGTGTGGCTGGTTCTGGAATTCCTAGTGCCGCACGCACCCCCCTTCCCTGCTTAGCACCAGCGCTCCTCCTCTGGTTAAGGACAGGACGCAGTGAGGGTGGTCACCACAGAGACGGAGATCACTTTAGCCCCAAAGTGTATGTATTTGATTCTCTCCCTCAAGTCGCTAGGATGGGCCAATGAATGCATGGTAGAGGAACCCAAGTTGCTAAGTCGGTACAGAATGACAAACTGAAGTTCTACCATTTGGAATTAGGAAAATCCTAGCCATAGCAAAAGCTGGCAGTGTAGGACTAAAAACAATTGATGAATTATATAAAGCAGCTTGATGGCCAGAAATGATGATCTACGAAGAAAGCAAACAAATCAAGGAGGTTGGCAGAGAGAAGGGAGCAGCAGCATGGCGCTGCTCTGCAAACTAACGGGGTAGAAATGACTCGCAGGTGAGGAAGAGCCGCAAGAAACCACACGAGAGGATCCGGCCGGCCAAGTTGCCGAGAGTAAAAAGAGGGGGGTTCCAAATTTGATCAGACCTCTTCAAATTAGCCCAAGACTGCAGAGACGGAATATAGAAATTACGTTCCCACTTACTCACACATTCGAAATACTGAATTCTCAGTAAGGGCTCCGAGAATATTCCTGGGAGAGTGGCCTTATGTCTAGTGACTTTGTTTGCCTTAAAAACACCCATGGTGGAGGGAACAGGACGAAACATCTCCCTCTCGGCAAAAGACAAAAAAAGAGTCAAAGACAACACAGAAGGACCCAGGGCCCTGGGCTCCCAGTCAGGCTGACACTCAGTTGTTTGGTACCTCCTCTGGAGTGTTTTAGGTTAAATGAAGAGTCTGGTGACAGAACTGTTGATTCTGTTGTCACACAAAATTTAGGGACTGACAGCTATGAGAGAAGGGACAGAAGGAGACAGAAGCGAGGACTCTTCACCCAGTCCCAACTGTGCTTAAGCTCAGGAGCTCAGTGGGGTATTTATAGCCGCCTTTAAATTTACCCAACTCGCCATAGAGGGAGGTAATGGGGCGCCCTTTACTGCTGCTAGTGGTGATTGTCCTAACATTCTTTAATTAGCAAAAAGCGTTGGCACAGCCACTTTCAAAGCATTTGATCTCACTGTCCTGGTGTTCTCTATTTCAGGCTCAACAGCCCTCACTCCCCTGGCAGAAAATGCACTTTAGCAGAGCTGAAAATGACAGGCACATGCAGGTGTGAGTGCAGGTATGTCTACACCTGTGTCCATTCTTCAGCTCCCTCCTCACACAGTCACAGGTGCCAGGAACCCGCGCGTCTTTGTGTTGCCTCCAGAAAAGCGTCTTAGAAATCTATCAGCAGGAACTAGTAAAGTCAAAATGGATAACTGGAGAAATCTTGAGATGACCAGGATCCTCTTTAATTTTTCTTGCATTATAAAAACAAAGCCCACAAATTTTCACTTAACTTTTTCAGATAATGGAGCAGAGTTAGGACTAATGATATCCATTGGGGGAGGGGGTCTGAGCTCTTTCTCATGGACCCAGACTTCTTGTTCTGAGATAATTATTCACTATTGTGATAAAGGGATGAGAACGAGAAAGAAGGACCAATATTGTGCTTCCATGATGGTGTACAATGAACACACTAATGAATATACAAACAAGATCATCTCTGAACATGGTATAAAGTTGATGAAACTGGTTAATGTGATTAAGCCTGGTAGGTCACTTTAAGTCTCTGTTGGGAGACCAGTTCAAGAAGCTAGCCTAAGGGTGTGGGGAAGAACAACCTAGGTTGAGGACATGGCAAAATCCCAAAGGAGAGAATCAAGTTAAGAATGTTCCAGCAGATGACGACCAGTGTAACTGTTATGCTGGGAGTATGGAGGAGTTTGACAAAATGTCAGTGCAGAGGTTGAAGGGAAAGGATGAAGGCTGAGGAGAAGTGGTAAGCAGTTTGGTTGCTATTCAATTTATGAGGCAAATGGAACATGTTAAATAAATCAATAACATAATCTGATGTAATGTCACCAAGATCACTTTAGTTGCTATGGAGAATAGATTATAAATGGCATGGTAACGCATGCCTAGCAGAGAATACTTCAGCAATTCTGAATGTAAGTTCTGTGGTCACATGAGATGCTGATACACTGGTAAGCTAGACAGAGTACATGATAACTTGGTAATATTTGGGATCTGTCTCAAAGTCTAAAATTAACTAAATTTTTTTTTAAAAGTATTAACTGCTAGGTGTGGTGGCACCTGTTAAGACAGAGGCAGGCAGATCTTTGGGAGTTTGAGGCCAGCCTGGTCTACATATTGAGTTCTAGGCCAGCCAGGGCTATATAGTGAAATCAGATCTCAAAAAAGTATTAACTGTTAGAAATAGTAAAAACCACTTTGTACCATGAATGAAGAATTAGAAGTTCTAAATTAGGAGCAATGCCAAGAGCAAGTGATCCTAAATAATAAAAAGATAACGGAAAGAGAATTCACTCAAAACTTAGAAAAAACAATTCTTTTCTATACTAGTTCCCATATTAAAAACAATAGATGCTATTACTACAATTTACTGAGACCAGCTATGGATTCCAAAATTTGTTTGCAGCCCGATATGACAGAATAAGTTAACTACTTTACACTTGAAAAACCTGAGACTTTTATAAAGAATTACATATATGTAGTAAGAAGCAGATCTAGATTTGAGTTCGTTTGTCTGACTCCAGAGATACTTCATAGCCACCATTGTGTTCTAATGCTTGCTAGATAGATGAGTACACACAGATACACACAGACAGACAGACAGACAGACACACACACACACACACACAGAGCATGTAATGTATTTTGTAGAATGCAGTTTGGGTACATGCATGACTTTAATAGAAACATCACATGTGTATCTGTGAAGCAATTGATTGTAGGTGTGGACCCCTAATTCATGATCTAGTTTGTACCTGGGGTACTTGATTATCCTGGTGGTCCCTAAATCCAACCAGAAATCTCAAAATTACAGACAGGGAAGAGAAGAAAATGAGACAGTGTGATCATGGAGGCAGAGCCAGAAGTGATACCCTGACAAGGCAAGGGATGTCTCCAGAGGTCCAGACCAGTTAAGGTTCTTGAAGGAACAAAGCCTTGCTAGATTTTGAGCTTCTGGATCTCCAAGAGAATTTGTTGTTTGAAGTCATTGACTATGTGGAAATGTGTTATGGCAGCCACAGAAATTAAGTCACTCTTTACTTCAGTAACCAAAACAAAATTTAAATCTTCCCAACAAATGGGGAAATCTAATGGTTTTTGCTCACAGAGCTGTATGTGTTAACAGCTTAAGTTAACACCCAGAAAACGTTACTAAATTATCATTGCTGATATGGCTAATTAAAGATGGTAAACCCTTGGGGCCTGGATGGGCCAGCATACCTGCAAAGGGGGAAAGGGTGTTTATAGGTGCTCCACAGGACCCTCTGGAGTGCTGGCCCATACATGTGGCTGTGGCAAGAATGACACCTAAGCTCACTTTCCCAAGAAAGGGAGAGGCAGCTAGCAGTCAGGAGGCTGTCTCTTCACTACAGTTTGGGAGCCTGCCCACAAAGAAGCCACCAGTCTGGGAAACTAGTCTCAGCAGAAAAAGAGGCCTCTGTATAGCTCCTTGTAATCCCCATCCCCTTTGAGATAGCATCTCATATATCCTAGGCTGGCCTCAAACTTGCTATGTAGCTGAGGATGACCTAAACTCCTGATCCTCCTGCCTTTACCTTCTGAATGATGGGTTATAGATGTGCTCCTTCCTACCCAGTTAGTGCAGTGCTGGGGAGGGAACCCAGAGCTATAGGTCTGAGCTACTTCACAAGGCCAGTTCTTTGTAAATGTTACTAACCATTTTGTCTTATTTCAGCTGAAGTCTTAGAAAATTGCTCTTGATAAGGCCCGTGGAGTGTCCCCAACCCCTGCCACCTTCGATACTGGGGACTGAATCTAAGGCACTGATTGAGCATGCCAAGCTAGAGGTCTACCACCAAGCTATGTTCCTAGTCCACTTCCTTCTTTTCTTCTTCTTTAGTTTTAACCCCCACCTCGACTTTCTCTAAAAGAGCAGAGATTTTAGAGAAAACAACAGTGGAATCTGGGGCACTAGGAAAAACAAGTAACTTTGAGAGCATCTGTGTTGCCCCGAATCATCCAATTAAGGAAGAAAAGCCATTCTGTTTATGACTGTGGGCAATGACAGCATAGCGTCACTATGAGATCACAAGCGAGAAAAATGGACCTCCTTTTACGATGGACGGAAAGCTCCATGACCAGGTGACCCTAGACAGGTATTTGCCCATGAGAGGAAGTGAATGAGAAGCACAAGATTCCATGTGTTCACTGCACTGGACAGGAGGAGGTGATCTTTCCTTGTCTCTCTGGAGAACAATTTTCATAGTATTTTTCCTTCCTTCTTCCTGTCTCTGAAGCCCCCCTCCCCTTCCCCCCCTTACTTTCATTCTGTTCTTGTTGGACTTCCCCAGAAGGGACCCAAAGGCGTACTGGAAGCAAGATGGTAGCCTGTTATTCCTGGCAAACGCTGTGAGGCATTGTGACATCTAGTGGCTGCTTAGGATAATGCCTCAGGGACAGCAGCATTGTCAGAGTAGGGAGGGGCTGCCCGGCAGTCCTGGGTTCCTCTGTGACACTAGTCATTTGGCTTCTCAGTCGAGATCCAAGTCATTGAAATGGCATGCCAGCACTATCAAAGCCCCATCCTTCTCCCCAAACCAGCAAAATATAACATGTCTGTTCACAAAAGAATACAGTGCAGACATTTGGTGATATCTTCAAGCCCAGTGTTTAAAGGCCAATAAGCCACATACAACATCTTGACAGAGGGACTGAGCTCAGAAGGGACAGATTTTGATATTAACTAGTGTTATGACTAGTTAAGTCATTGTGCCTCTCTGAGCTTAACATCTGTAAAGTGATAGGCCAAATCAAGATGACCCCCCCCCCCCCACAGGGTTTCTTTGTGTAACAGCCCTGGCTGTCCTCGAACTTGCTCTGTAGACCAGGGTGGCCTCGAACTCACAGAGATCTGCCTGCCTCTGCCTCCTGAGCACAGGTATTAAAGACATGCATCACCACCACCAGGCAAGATCATCTCTTAAGGAGTCTTTAAAAGTGAACATTCTGTGATCTATGGGCCCTTTTAGTGGCCAGCTCTGCTACAGTCCTGTCGATGTCTAGATGAAACTGAAGGAAACATTCTCTCCTCAACTTCATGGCCCATCTCCAAGGCTGGGTTCCAATCCCAAAGGATCAACCTTCTTCCCAAAGCTGCCTGTCTGGAAAGGAGTGAGAACCACAGACTATGAGAACTGAAAGGAACTTTCTAGTCCATTTCCTTGATTTCATAAATGAAGAAATCAAGATTTACTTTATGACTCATCTTGTCTAACAGCAACAGGAAAACAAACAAAAACAAAAACAAATCAACCAGAACTCAGGTATCCCAACCTCAGTACAAGGCCCATTCTTCAGAACTGAGCAGCTTCTGACCCAGGCCTTTCCCAGCCTCTTGAACTCTCTCCAGCACTCTTTTAACAGTGTCTGTGTGAAAACGGACCGTGTTCTCAGCCCGTGTCCCTCTATTTAAGTGCCAGTTGCCCCTCCTCTAATCTCTTGGTGGCACCCCTCCCCCAGGCAGTACTGCCAGTCGTGAGGGGCGATTCAGCACAGGGAGGACTCAGTTTATCTAGAGGCCGCAGGACTGGGCACTGCAGGCGCCACAGCCGCTTCCTCAGTCTACTCTCTAGGTCCAAGGAACTTTGCTGGCCCTGCTGGCCCACACAGGGCAAAGCAGCCCATGCAGCGCTGCACTGAATTTGGAAACATTTGCCTTCATCCACAGCAGCCACATTCACTGTGAGATAGGCTCATTCCTATGTAGTGGTTTTTATCCAACTCAGCCCACCCTCCTATCTACTGTCACAGTGCGGGGGGTCGGGGTGGGGGTGGGGGTGGGGGGCAGCTGTCATTTGCTGGGCCTGGAGCTGAACAGATGGGGCTGAGTTTGTCTACACAGGCCGGAAACCAGTTCAGGCAGAGCCCCCCTTCTGCCCAAGGAAGGAGGGGCGCCATACTCCAATGTGCCACGCAGACCCTGGTGATGCCTCTGCCTCCCCCAATATCTCAGCACTCTCCCTGCTCAGGGGCAGCTGTGGAAAGGAAAGAAACTTTCCCCACAGATCCTTGGTGTTCCAGGTTCACATTTCCTGGGCCCACAAGACAGTGGTATCCGGCTTACACGTGGGGCTTTAATGAGGAGTGCAAAGAACTGGAGCCACTTGGAGACTCAAAGCCTGCAATTCCAGCACTTTAAAGGCCAAGGCCAAAGGACTGCCATGAGTTCAAGGCCAGTCTGGGCTTTAAAATGAAACCCTGTCTCCAAGTGGTAAAAGAGGAAGAACTATAACAGAGCCAAATGGAACTAGACCTGAGCATGAGGCTGACTCACCTCAACTTCTCACTTCTCCTCTTGATCTCTCATCACCAGTGAGACAAGTTTACAGGATACTCTTTCTCATTTCTTTTTTTTTTTTTTTTTTGGGTTTTTCGAGACAGGGTTTCTCTGTGTAGCTTTGGGCCTTTCCTGGAATTCGCTTTGGAGACCAGGCTGGCCTCGAACTCACAGAGATCCGCCTGGCTCTGCCTCCCGAGTGCTGGGATTAAAGGCGTGCGCCACCACTGCCCGGCTCTCTTTCTTATTTCTAATACACCCTTCACTGAATGTTAAGTCTCTCCCCACCCTGCCCCACCATTAGCCTGTGCAGTGGATACAGTGGATGTTGTGCTAGTGACAGAATTGAAAAGCCGACCGTCACCATCTGGCAGTAGGACTGTAACCAAGTTACTGCTTGCCTGAGCTAAGTGCCTTCACCTGGAAAATGGAGACAACAGCGGGCAATCATTTCACCGGGGGAAAGATTTCACCACGACAGACACACAAATTCTTAGAATGGTGGATACACAAACACCGTTGAGTGGGTGGGTAAAATTTGACTTCATTCCTCTGGAACAATATTTTGAGGAATCATTTCCATACCCAAGTTCCTGACATCAATCTGTGTGAGGCCTGCCAGGGTTCAAGTCCTGGTACTACAACTTAATGTGACGTGTGTGTGTGTGTGTGTGTGTGTGTGTGTGTGTGTGTGTCTTTCTCACACTCACACACTTTACCCATTCATAAAATGAATCATAAAGTAAGGGCTCAGAAATATTATGTTTATGTTTTTCCTTGACAGCAAATGTAAGCTATAAGGTCTTGGTGAAGGATGGGGACACTAAGGTGCCCACACTGGAACTCTCCAGGACTTGAAGGTTTAGATTTTTTGGGCAGCTGATAATAATGAATTTATGGCTGTGTTGGAGTTCAGAAAGTTGGGAAATCCTGGGCTTTCTCCTTCTTAAGCAACAGCCCACCTGGGAACAATGGAGTTAAACAAGCATGCTTGTTAGATAACAGGACTGTAAGGGGTTGTTATCAAGAGATGAGGCTGGAAGGAGGGGATAGTAAACCCACGTCTTATTCTGTGGGACATACATCACAGCGCTAACCTAATAGATTGTTTCACCCTCACCTGGCTGAGAAAGGAGGTTCTTTTATGAGAGGAATGGGTTAGTAAATGCTGACCTACGTTTTTACATTAGCCTGTCAAAGCAGGTATAGGGGCCAGAACTCCCTTTCCAGCAAACTGCTGTGGCAAGCTGCTACACAGTGCTCAGGGAGTCCCAGAGAGAGGGGCTGGTGCAGCTCAAGGGGCAGAAGACATAAAGCACCTTTCTGGTCCCTGCATACCGGGGAAGGAAAGGGGGCGACAGGGAGGCAAGGCTGCAGCTCCATGAATGAACCGTGGGTTGCGCCATGGGTTCTGGGAGCTCACCTCAATCCTTCCCAGGTTGTCATTCCCTCAGCTCCTTCAATTTGGTCTTTCTTTCCACTGTTTCCCGCCCCCACAGCCCTCATTAAGAAAACTATCATTTAAAGCCCCAGTTACAGCCGGGGGGGGGGGGGGGAGGGGGAGGACTGGAAGGACAGGCACAGAGCAAGGCGAAGCTTAGGCTCGTGGTCTTCTGACTCAACGCAGCCTTTGCGTCCCGGCTGCCCGCCCCTGAGTCCCCACCATCCTGCAGATCCAAACTCCTGGCCGCGCAGCCAGGCACCCCGTCAGCATTCAGCGGGGGTGCGGATGACGCGGGCGCTCGTAGGAGATCGGCCAACTGCAGCAGCCCCACCGAGGGCCGCTGCACCCGGGCCCCTGAGCCCAAGCAGTCCAGGGCTGGAGGGTGCTGGGTGGCCCGGGTGGGGGCCGCGCAGTCTCCCGCTGCAGCCCCACACCGCTTCAGCCTATCAGGGGCCATCCAGCCACTCGCTGCGACCTGACCAAAATAGCTGCGAACGCCTGCGACTAGCGCGCGGCCCCTCACTTGACGCTCACTCCGACTCGCTCGCTCGCCCGCTCACCCGCCCGCCCGGGCCGCTCCGATCGTCTGGAGGGGGCGGGGAGGAAGCTGCCGGGGAGGGGGGAGGGGGGTGGGGAGCAAGGAGGAAGGAAGGAAGGAAGGAAGGAAGAAAGGAAGGAAGGAGGGAGGGAGGGAAGGAAGAAGCCAGGAAGGCAGGCAGCCCTCCGCGACTCGGGGCTGCGCGGCGCGGGCCGGCGCGCGCTGGAAGGCGCGGCGTTAACCCCTTGAGGGCAGGCGGCGGAGGGGGAGCGGTGTTAATACATAAGAGCACTGCATCACGCTAATCTTCTCCCCAGAACAGTATGCGTCAGCAGTACATTCACGTTCTGACTGAAGGACAAAAGGATGAGAGAGCAGTCTGCGTGGCTGCCGCCTGCAACACCGCGAGCCCGGCGCGAGGAGGAGACGGTGGGAGCCGAGCGCAGGGGCCCCGTTGCTGCCGCCGCCGCCGCCGTCGCTAGCCAGCGGGGACCATGTTCACGGGCTCCCGAGCGTTTCCTGCAGCCGCGACCCCCACCGCTCACGCCGCCGCCGCCAGCGCTCCTGCCGCTGCAGCAGTCCGCGGGCAGCTCGGCCGCTGAAGGCTCCCGGAGCCCCAGCGGCGAACTCGCACTCTCCGCACAAAGCCGGGGCCGGCGGCGCGCCGGGAGCCCAGCAGCGGCGGGCGGCGGCGGGCGCTTGCGCGTTGCCGGGGGCTGCGGCCGCCGCCGCCGGACCCGCGCCCGCCCCCGGACTCCCTGAAGGGGCCTGCGGTGCGGGCGCGACCGCGGGCGCTGCGCGCTCCTCCGCTCGCGGACCGGCTCCCGACGCCACGTCCACGCCGCTGCCCCTCCGGGGCTGGACGGATTACCGCTCCTCGCGCCAGCAGACGGCGGGACTGGAGAACGGAGCCCAGTTTTTGTCTTTTTAACCCTTCCGAGAAGAGGCGAGGAGAAAGGGGGTGTGTGCCTAGGGAGGGCGAAGGCGCAGCGAACACCTCTTAACTCTCGCAGCCCCGAGAGCTCACGACTGCAATCAGCTGCCGCCAGTTCCGGGCGGCCGACGCCGGGAAAGCGGAGTGGAGAGCAGCGCAGCAGCCGGGGAGCGCGGCCTGGGCGGCTTCGGGGCGCCCCCGCACCCCCATCCCCCGCGGCAGCCCAGGGAGAGGGCTGGGGGCGCCGGAGACACACTTTGGCGATGAAGCGCCTTCCCCCGCGGCTGGAGCGAGCTGGTGCCAGGGTCCAAGGACAAAGCAGGGAAGCGCTGGTGGCGCCGCTCCTCGGGCTCTCGGGGGGGCATGCACCTGCATAGCCCGCCGGGCCTTGGCTCTCCCTGGCGCGCCTCAACTCCGCGGCTTCGCCGGCTCCGGATTTACTAGAAGCCATTTTGTCTCCCCCACCCCTCCCCTCCCCTCCCCTCTGCCCTCCCTGCCCCCACTACTTCCCCCTTTGTTAATTAAAACTAAAGTCAGAATGGGAACGATGTACCCGGCTCCGGTGGAGAAAGCTTAAGGACAAGGCGCTAATTCTTTCCTGCTTTCCTTCCGAGGTAGGTGACAGCGAATTGGGTGGGGATGGTTGCAACGTGGGAGAGAAAGTCTTAGCTTTCTATGGGCTGGCCTTGGGGGTGGGCTGGTGGATGAGGGGCCGCTCTGTAGTTTGGCAGGATTTTTCTAGGCCGACCTGCTCCTCTCTAATCGCCCCCTCCCCACCTCCTTCTCCAGATGGAAAGAGGAGCTCCTAGCTCACTTAAGCCGGGGTAAGGCTGGTTCTCTTTTCCAAGCCAAAATCCCAGGCGATGGTGAATTATGAACGTGCCACACCATGAAGCTCTTGTGGCAGGTAACTGTGCACCACACCTGGAATGCCGTCCTGCTTCCCGTCGTCTACCTCACGGCGCAAGTGTGGATTCTGTGTGCGGCCATCGCTGCTGCCGCTTCAGCCGGGCCCCAGAACTGCCCCTCCGTCTGTTCCTGCAGTAACCAGTTCAGCAAGGTGGTGTGCACCCGCCGGGGACTCTCTGAGGTCCCACAGGGTATTCCTTCCAACACCCGGTATCTCAACCTCATGGAAAACAACATCCAGATGATTCAGGCCGACACCTTCAGGCACCTCCACCACCTGGAGGTCCTGCAGCTGGGCAGGAACTCCATCAGGCAGATAGAGGTGGGGGCCTTCAATGGCCTCGCCAGTCTCAACACCCTGGAACTCTTTGACAACTGGCTGACTGTCATCCCCAGTGGGGCCTTTGAGTACCTGTCCAAGCTGCGGGAGCTCTGGCTTCGCAACAACCCCATTGAAAGCATCCCCTCTTATGCCTTCAACCGGGTGCCCTCCCTCATGCGGCTGGATTTGGGGGAGCTCAAAAAGCTGGAGTATATCTCTGAGGGGGCTTTTGAGGGGCTGTTCAACCTCAAGTACCTGAACTTGGGCATGTGCAATATTAAGGATATGCCCAATCTTACACCCCTAGTGGGGCTGGAGGAGCTTGAGATGTCAGGGAACCACTTTCCTGAGATCAGGCCTGGGTCCTTCCATGGCCTTAGCTCCCTCAAGAAGCTGTGGGTGATGAACTCACAAGTCAGCTTGATTGAGCGGAATGCTTTTGATGGGCTGGCCTCCCTCGTGGAACTCAACTTGGCCCACAATAACCTTTCATCTTTGCCCCATGACCTCTTCACTCCCCTGAGATACCTGGTGGAGTTGCACCTACACCACAATCCTTGGAACTGTGATTGTGATATTCTGTGGCTGGCTTGGTGGCTTCGGGAGTATATTCCCACCAATTCCACCTGCTGTGGCCGCTGTCATGCTCCCATGCACATGCGAGGCCGTTACCTGGTGGAGGTGGACCAGGCCTCCTTCCAGTGCTCTGCCCCCTTCATCATGGATGCACCCCGGGACCTCAATATCTCTGAGGATCGGATGGCAGAACTTAAGTGTCGGACTCCCCCTATGTCCTCTGTGAAGTGGTTGCTGCCCAATGGGACAGTGCTCAGCCACGCCTCCCGGCACCCACGGATCTCGGTTCTTAATGATGGCACCTTGAACTTTTCTCGTGTGCTGCTCATAGACACTGGAGTATACACGTGCATGGTGACCAATGTGGCAGGCAACTCCAATGCCTCGGCCTACCTCAATGTGAGCTCGGCCGAGCTCAATACCCCCAACTTCAGCTTCTTCACCACAGTAACAGTGGAGACCACAGAGATCTCGCCTGAGGACATAACACGAAAGTACAAGCCTGTTCCCACCACATCCACTGGTTACCAGCCGGCATATACCACCTCTACCACGGTGCTCATTCAGACCACCCGTGTGCCCAAGCAGGTGCCAGTGCCCTCGACAGACACCACTGACAAGATGCAGACCAGCCTGGATGAAGTCATGAAGACCACCAAGATCATCATTGGCTGCTTTGTGGCCGTGACCCTCCTAGCTGCTGCCATGTTGATTGTCTTCTATAAACTTCGCAAGCGGCACCAGCAGCGGAGTACAGTCACAGCTGCCCGGACAGTAGAGATTATCCAGGTGGATGAAGACATCCCAGCAGCAGCATCTGCAGCAGCAACAGCAGCTCCGTCCGCGGTATCAGGTGAGGGGGCAGTAGTGTTGCCCACAATACATGACCATATTAACTACAACACCTACAAACCAGCACATGGGGCCCACTGGACAGAAAACAGCCTGGGGAACTCTCTGCACCCCACAGTCACCACTATCTCTGAACCTTATATAATTCAGACCCATACCAAGGACAAGGTACAGGAAACTCAAATATGACTCCCCTCCCTCAAAAAACTTATCAAATGCAATAGAATGCACAAAAAGAGCAACTTTTGTACAGAGTGGGGAGAGACTTTTTCTTGTATATGCTTATATATTAAATCTATGGGCTGGTTAAAAAAGATTATATTAAAATTTAAAAACAAAAAATCAAAACACAACTATTTTCTAACTTGTAAGTTCTATTTAAAGGGGGAGGGAAGGGAATCTTGGCAATGTTGTGGGTAGGAGCCTCAAGTCAACTGGTGTAAGGTGGAGACTGCTCAGACAAAACAAGCTCAAACAACCAACACCCCAGAGAGGCAGGGTGTGGGCTGCTGGGGTAGGAAGGGCAGATCGCATCTGTCCTTTTTTAGAAGATGCTTCACAGGATATAGGAATACCATTTCTACAGACATCTTTCTTAAGCTGAGAGCCGTCTTTACAGATCTATCTTATAAAAAAAATTTACAAAAGCATCATAAATTTGTACTGTGCCAAAATGTTGAGAGGCAATAATTTTTTTCCTTCAGAGGCAAAGGGGAAGATAGATCTGTAAATATGTTTTAAGTAGGAAAACCACCCAAATTCAAATGAATCCTTAAAGGGGCTGTCTCTTTGTCCATGTGCACAAATCCTTTGGGTCTGTGCCCTAAGACTTGCATGTATCTCCCCTGACAACGTTACAGGGCAGCTGAGGAGGAAGGGAGCTGGCGTAGCTCTCAGTCAAACGCTTTCACACTGCACCACACTCTTGCAGTCGGGCATAACCCACTCTGCAAGGCATGTGTCTATTCAGGGTTTCCCGGGAGGAGGTGGCCTGAAGGGGGTGCGGCACCGGGGAAGGAGGGAGGCAGAGCAGCAGAGGGAATGATTCACAGGAGGCCATAAATTAGCGCTGGGCCGGGTCCACCTGTTGTTGTTCCGGGTATCTGACAAATGATTGTAGACAATGATGACATTTTATGATTTTTCAAAAAAGATCTTGTTTGTTTTAAGGTAGAGAAGGAGGAGAGGCTGGGAGTGGGGGGAACTTAGGGGAGTGGAAGCTTTTCTCATGCTTGGGATTTGGTGACTATTCTAAATGCTGATTCATTAGGGATTATTACAGCTGATGCCAACTGGTTGTGGTGATGGAGTGGGGGCAGAACATGAGTAGAGAGGAAAGAAGGAGAGCTAAAAAGGGCTCAGGCTCAATTTAAAGACGCCTTTGCCAACCAGGATGTTTCTGGGGGGGGGGGAGAGACGTGAAATCCAGTGACAACAAAAGTGACCAGCGGGCACACACAAATGAGTTCTGCATGGAGTCCTGTTGAATGGGGCACCATGGAGGGAAGCTTCCCTCCCCTAGGCCTACCTCCAGTAGAGCTAGAAGCAGGGGGCAAGATCTGTTATTCTGGTCCATTTAATGATGTAACTTTCAGTTATTATTTTAGCTTTAAGAGGAAATAAAGGGTTCCGATTTGAAGGGGGTGGTACGGGTGGGGGGAATGCCAACAAAAGAACACTGATTGTAATGTGAGAAAAGTGTATTTTTGTATTTTAATAAATATTGTTCAATTTTTAATTCAATGTCCCCAAAGGGTTAAATTGAATAAGAAGACCCTGAAACTCTACAGTCTTATAAGCATTGGCCGAGTCATTTATATTTAAATAAAGGGGTTGGGGGGAGGGAAGAGGCACGATGTTGGGGAGGGGGAGAGAATGTTCATTTTTTTTAAAGTGTGGGAAAATGCTAAAAGCTGTCAACCACCTTTCTTTAGTTTAAATAAATGCACCCCGACTCCAGTGCATCTTCCACGAGCTAAGTGTGTTAGTCCCTGGCTTTGTGGGGGATATAACCAAATTCCCCACGCCCTGGAAAAGCAGGGGAAATGGGTCAGCCTCAGCTCCTGGGACCTGGCCAGAAGTGAACCGCCACCTCAGCAGAACCTGATGGTCAGGCAGGACCAGCTCAAGCCAAGGACCCTGGGAGGCTTGGATTTAAGAGGGCTGCAGCAATGTAGTCTGCCTGCAAATTCCCACAGGCAGTGTTGCTTCCCCAGTGCTAACCAGTCAGATGTGTTTTGGAGGAGGTGGGGGTCTGGCTCTTAAGGTTCACAGAGCCATGACTTCCAGGGAGGCTCTGTGAACAAGGACCCTCTTCAGCATGTATTTATCCTCATGCAGGGATGAGGACTGAGTGGGTGTGAGCTATCTGGCACTAAGGAAGGAAAGAAGCAGGTAGCACTTTGCAGCAGTTGGCTAAGAAATGGCCAATTCGGACTCTTCCTAGGTATACAGACCATTTCTGGCTGCCAGTGCCTAAGGTACCGCGCCGGTATGCACTTCCAGTACAGGCGACAACGGTTGGTTCTGTCCTTTTAGCACTCTGCCTCTAATAAAGAGAGAAAACCGCAGCAAAGGGTGGGACTTGGCTGGGATCAGATGAAAATTACAGAAATGATTCGGTTCCCAGTGCTACACGACACAACTCGGGCTGCTGAGAACAGCCTCCTGGGTATATACTCTGAGGCAAGTGCTAACAACATTGCTGCCTCAGCACCACAAGGTGGGGTGCTGATTTCCTCACACCCCCTTTTTTGGCAGCTGTCTGGAAAGTCAGAAATTACGCAGTGACTGCAATGACGAAGGGTCTTGGGGTGAACAAAGGTCTGAGGACAGAGGTAGAGAAAGGGGAAGAATCCTAAGGAGGAATGCCTGTGTCCTGGGGATGAGCATATTATTAACGATGTTGTTTTAAGGTAGAGAAGGAGTTAGAACCTGAGGGAGAACTGCTTTCTGGAAGGAACCTGAAGGGAGGGTAAGAAGGGGGACCCTAGGCAAAAGTATCCTTGGCATTTCAAGGGCAGCTCTTTCCCCAGTGGGCCTGCCCTCTAGCCTGGCGCTGCTATGGCAGTTGGAGAAGTAGCCCTCTTTTGCTATACAGCTGGGGTAGAGCCTCCCCTAAGCAGGCGCTTGGGACAGTTTGTCAGAAGAGCCTCAGGAGCATTGAAGTGAGGCTCTAAGGCTGTGTTAATGACTCATTCTCAAGCCTGGCTGGCCAAGCTGGAAGGCTGGTTACCTGGGAATGGAACGTGGGTTGGTAGCTCTTCAGGGGTAGTTATAGCAACACATTAGAGGAAAGACTGTGGCTGAGTATATGGAATTACAGACTTTTCATTATAGAATTCTTAAGGTCATGAAAATTACTTAGTCTAATTTTAAAAAATATTTTCTGGTCAAGGAAACTGAGCTCCACAGAAATGGAAAGACATATCCAAGGTCACGGTGGCAGTGGGAGAGGTGGGACTAATGCCGGGTCTCCTGACTCTCAAGCCAAATGTGTTTTCTCCTTGAGGTTCTTATTGGCTATCAAGAATGTGTTTCTTTCCATGCTAATAAGCAGCTAAAGAGGGACTTCCTACAGATCCTTCTGTGTTTTCTTCTTCCACAAAGAGCTGTTTACTTTCCATCCCAACCAGCTCTGCTACTGCCTAAGGTCCGACCACAATTCTGGTACCAGGAGCTCCGTCTGTGCTGGATTCTCAGGAGTGCACACACAGCTTCTGGATTCCCAGGACAGTGGCAGAGAGAGACTGCAGAATCCCTCAAGGGTGGCAGCTACAGGAGAAAGATGAAAGGAGGTACAATGGCGTGTTTCCAGTGAGAAAGCTCGCTTCCTCCCAGCCATGGACTGGGAAGCTTTGCAATGTAGATGATTGACAAGGTCTTAAAGTTCCTATTAGAAAGAAATCTCTACAGGGAGTGGTCTGTTTATTTGGCTCAACAATGATGAGACTGGGATGGAAGAACAGGATCTTAGTTCTTCTTCCTCTACTGTACCTACCTACCTAGTTTTAGCTCTTTTAAAATGTGCATATCTGTTTGTTTAGTGGGGTGGGGGGACATGTGTGGCTGTCAGAGGACTATGTGTGACTGACTAGAACTCAGGCCATTAGGCTTGGTAATGAGAAGCTGAACCATCTGGTTAGTTCACCAGCCTTAGTTCTTTAAATGTCACACTGTAGTTACCTTTTCTAGAATCTACTCCAGGACTTCTTACCACCCTTTGGTGCAATAATGCTGCACCAGATTATCAGTGAAGGTAGGCAGGCCAGTCTCTAAGGGTTAGAGACATTAGTTTATCGTGGCTATTTAACTCAACTTGCTGGGTAGAACAACATGCAGAGTTCCTCTTGCAAGACAATTCCTATTGTTGGCAGGCAAGAGGGCTGGAGTCAACAGCCTCTGGCTTCCTTCAGTGGCCGATGACTAGGAACTGCAAGAGGGTCTTTCTTACTCCAGGCTTCTACCTCAGGAGGTTAGAGTTCACATTTTAGGGTCTACCACTTCTGTGCACTAAAGCAGCAAGGGCTTAAATTTAGAGAAGAGAGAGGACATTTATATATCTAAACATATGTCTGATTTGATCTCCTCTGCTGGCACTCAGCACACCATGCCATCCCCTAATGCAGGCACTGTTCATGCCATTTCTAAACCCTGCCTCAGCTAAACTGCAAGGCAGCTTGGCTCCTTTGGTCTCCATCCACTTAGAAAGCATTCCTTCCTTTGCAGGGGAAGAATGGCTTGGGTACTGGACTGTTTCCATCTTTGCTTTAAAATAAGTCAATTATAGCTTGAGCAGGTTTAAGGAGTTAAAAAATAGGTCATTATTGTTGTCACCTTCCCCAGGCCTCCCTCATACACACGGGTTGGGTGGGGTGGTGGGGGAGGAGAACATGATGTTTGCAAACAGACTCTGGAGCCAGTATCCGGGGTTGAATTCTAGCTCTGACTTAGGCAAGTACTTAGTGTGTTCCTCTGTAAAGTGAAGACAATATTAATTGGTAGGTATTTCACTACTTCATAGGCTGTTGCAAGCATTGAAAACCGTACATCTCACACTTGGCGTGGTGGCCGACACTGCACAGTAGGTACTTTATATCTGGCAGTTATTTGACAGTAGAACCGCACAGCCCAAAGGACCAGTGCCCATCACTACCCTATTCTTGAACCATATGTTACTCTCACTATTCCAGAGAGGATGGTTATCTAGAAGTTGGAAACAATGCCACCTATGAGCCCAAATACGGTAGAAAGATGGCCATACTTTGTTTCCCAGGAAAGCACTGTCTTGTCATGTGTTCTCTACCTAAAGTAACTCTGCAGCTGGCCCACACACTATCTTAGTCCTGAAATGGATTATGTTTTTGAAAAGGCACTTCTGATGATAGTGATGTTAAAAACCGGGG
Source organism: Peromyscus californicus insignis (assembly GCF_007827085.1). Classification (NCBI taxonomy): domain Eukaryota; kingdom Metazoa; phylum Chordata; class Mammalia; order Rodentia; family Cricetidae; genus Peromyscus; species Peromyscus californicus. The sequence goes on along the minus strand of NW_026294584.1, from coordinate 41,703,588 downwards.
GCCAGAACAGGATGTTTCTACCTAGGAAGTCTTGGTCTTTAACAAGATTGGCGAGCTTCCTAGACTCATCTATCTGTGATTCTCTACTGGGGGGCAACTGAACCAATATTATCGAGGTCAGTGATTAAAAATACTTCCTTACTATGAAGCCTCACCAGGCCTGGAGGTGGGAAGGGAGAAGCAGCAAATGGAGAAGGCTCTTGGCACAGAGAGAGCTACTGGGTCTCTTGTAGAAAGGGGCTAGCACCATGATTTTAGCAAGTGAGAGAAAAATGAAGGAGAAGACACCCAGGCAAGTGCCTGCATGCAGTTAAGAATGAAAGCCAGGGAGATTTTTTTTTTTTTTGATTTAGTAAGCAAGATGCTGGCTGGACCCTGGATGGCAGAGGACTGTTAGTGTGGCACTGATGGCAAGGAACAGAGGAGATGAAAAGCAGGGAGATCAGCTTTCCAAGGCAGGCTAAAAAACCAATGCATTCTGCTTTCCTAATGAGGAGCTAGAATTAGACTTAAGGATGATCATAGGTTTTATTCACTGGTACATGCCAACTTTGCTGCCAGGACTTGGGCCAAACCACACCACCTACAATAGTCCTGTTCCCTCTCCTGCAGGCTGTCCACTGATGGGGAAAACAAGCCAGTCTTCAGGTGGTACCCTAACCTGGACTCTGACCTCTGACAGCTTTCTTGGGTCTGCTATGACTCTACCTCCTCATTTCTAGTAAGGTATACTCACTAAGGGAGAAGTAGAGGGCACAGTTCACTATTTACCCACAAGGGAAGGTGCTATAGAGATTATGATGACTGAGTTCAGTGCATATGAATACCTGTAGTGAGTCACAGAGTTGGCCTAGGCCTGTGAGGAGACACTAGAGAAGCTGCCTTGTCAAAGCAAGTTAGCACTTGAGAGGGCAGCAGCATCTCAGTGAGTTTGGAACCTGTATCTGGGAAGCACTGAGTTGAGAGGCCACTCTCACACCAGGTGTCAGGGCTGCTGGACCAGAGTGAGACTCAGCCTTTCAACTCACTCATTCTGTGTATGCAGTTATAGTACTAACAAAGTTACTAATGGTCATATAAATTACACAATAGTAACAGAAGAGTCCTTGATCCATTCATTTCTTTAGTATCCACCTACCTTCTTATATGCCCACTGTGAAAGACACCCTTCAATTATTATATCAGGTTTTCTTTCATTATCTCCATTTGAGTCTACTCATCGCCATGACAGGGCTTATGAAATCCTGAATGATCCTTCTGTGCAAGAATGATGGCTCTTTCTGACCTCTAGTGGTTTGCATGCTATTGCCTCTCCAATGCTATCTGTTACAGTTCCTTTAAGGTCTCAACTCTGGTTTTCCCTGTCTCTGAGCTGGTGATATTTTAGTCATTAGATAAGTCACTCGACCTGCTCAGTGAGTCAGCAAGCAGAGGGAGAAAGGCTTTCACACACTGTTCCTTGGGCAAAGTTTGGTTTTCTGGCCTCAGGCTACCTCTTCCCAGTCTTCAAGGTCTGGATTTCTTCCTTTATCTACCCACTCATTTGGGTTCATTAATATCATTCAGACAGTTGCTCCAACTCAGGGTCCCCCCACCCCAATAGGTAAACTGAATGAATTATATATAGACAGTTCCCTATATAGGCAGTTCCAGCCAGGAACCAAGTGCCAGCCTTTGGTCCTAACTAGAGGAATGCTCAATGCATCCCTCATAATAGTTCAGATAGAGAGCTGAGGTCTCAGACACTAGCAGCCTGTTCCTGTAGCCTGGCAGCCACAGTGGCTACAAGTGATAATCTATTACCATTCCAAGAAGACTTAATTTCTGGACTTAAAGGAAGTCGGATAATACTTTATCCTATTAGTGCCTGCCTGTGTGAACTGACAATGGCTTCCTTCTGACATGACAGCATATTCTTCCAATTCATCTCTTTAAGGTCAGGGAGAGGGAAGTCTGGAGTATGAAAGGAAGGAGGAAAAGAAAAACACAAGGAAAAGACTGCTAGAGGGACCAGGGAAAAGAAGACGACATTTCTCCCCTATTAAAAACAAGGGCAAAGCACTCAGACGACAACTGATCACCTCAAAGCACATCTACATCTGGTGTGTGCACGTCGGATTGGTTCTGAAGCTACAGAGAAGTATGACTATAACAAGATCCAAGTGTTGTCCCATTACAAGTCCTTCTTATTTAAGTCCCCTGTGTCAGCCATATAGCTTCCCTTCCTTCAATCCCTCTTCCTCCTCCTTGTTCGAGTACATATCTACTTTGGGTAGAACCATGTCATCTTTACATCATAGGGGTTTTTATCAAGGGTAGCTAACCTCAAGGTGACAATGGACATTGTAGCAGAGTGTGGGCTTATGTTGGCTGAGGTCAGGAATGTGAGCATAGTCAAGAGTACCCTCCAAATTAATTTGAGAATTTTGTTGAATTACTCCATATTATTTATGAAGAAGACGAACCCCAATGAGATGTGATTTGCTAGTATCACGTAGACCAGATCTCTGGTCAATCCAGCAGGGTGACCATAACTTTGGACCCAGGGGATGCCATGTGTAGAATGACACAGTAACTGGTGATGCCTGCAGTTTGCAATTCTGTATGCTCTCCACTAGTTCTTTTTGCAAGGGAGAAGGAAGGACATTCTTCTCCGACTTGTGCCTAATGCTGGGACCAATGGTATCCACTCAGGAGTTCATTCAAACAGTTAAGAGTGGAGAAACAGGCAACTTATCATTTCTTTTCAGCTGTCAAGCATTGTAGGGCATGTGGGTTTAGTGATAGTACACACCAGATAATCAAAGGGACCTTTGTTGTGTAAGTGGTCTTTTCCTTCTCTCTAAATTGGTGGAGGGCAGTAAGACAACACCTGCCTCTGTAGGGGGAAGGCTAAATCATTTCTAGTTGTTAGGCTAACCTTTAATGGCTGAGCCATCTCTCCAGCCCTGGAAGGCTAAATCATGTTAGAGATTTGCCGAGATCATGAAGCCCACTCCCGTCTGGAGTCCTGCTTCCACCATCCTGGCTTTCCCTGGTGTTGTGCAGCAATGAGGTCCTCAGAGGGGATACTCATGCTGACTTGGGGGAACCTACTCCGAACCATGGGGCCAATAATCCTCTCTTTGGAAACAAAGTGGCCCTAGCTATAATTTTATCACATATATTTGATCACAGTGTGCTGCCTTCATGGTGGTTTCTCAATAAGTCTCTGTATTCTGAAAGAACAGACACTTTCAGCAAAGGCTGTCTCTTGACCAAGTTAATTTAGCAGACATTTGCTGTCTTGGATGGGGTGGAGTTGCTTTTCTTTTCAACTTCAAAGCTGAGAAAAGAGGGGAGGTGGGGGATGCAGAGAAATAAAGAGGAGGGCGGGGGCTTCAGGCAAATGAGTTTCCATCTATTAAGGAGTAGTAATTTCGGCTAGTTCCCCTAGAGACCGGTCCCCTTCAATAATGGCCTGACTCTAATGAGTCCCACTCTTAAGCAACAGCCTGTGTTATGCTGGTGTTGAGACGAACTGTGCCAGAGAATTCCCTTTCTCTCGGAGGAGCTGCTATCATTATGGAGGAGAGATTATCCAGCAAGGAGAATGTGTTCTTGGTACTGAGCTAGGAAGACAAGCAGAGAATATTCTTTTCTAGAAGGCTTGATACACAGGACCAGACAAAGTCGAGATGAGAAGATGGTGATAAGCAAAAAGGGTTCCCTGTGATGGTCATCTCAGTGACCAGGGGCAATGGCCAGTGAAATGCCTACGGACGTCTTGACAAGCTGATGAGTCTCATGGAAGGGAAACACTAGCTGGTTGGCTAAGCGGTATGGGCAGCTCTTGGGTATGTTGTAAATGCAGACGCAATGAGTGAAAACTGATGGGTACTTGAGTTATAAAATGAGAGAACGTTTTTTGGGGGAGGGAGGGGAATTGTTTTCCGGTTCCCAAACCAATCATCTCCACCCAGGGCAGACGCACATGGATGCATGTGGTCTGACAACTCTGAGGTTAGGGTTACAGATGTCACTGAGGCTGTAGAGACAGTGAAGGTGTGTGAGCTCATCTCTACGTTAACAGACTGTAATCTGGTGAGAGCTAATGACGTAGCTCTTGCTCTGTGGAAACCACTGCCAGCTAGTCTTGGCTGAGGGGAGTGGGGAGCCCCCTTATTTTGCCCCCATTGGCTTTCCTGGGATGGAGGAAAGCCACTGCTTCCAGAGGCTGCTCTGGCAGATGTGTCAGCAGGCAGCCTGGCCAGCGAGCGAGCCTGCAGTGCAGACAGATGCCCTGGGCTGTATTCAGGACGGCAAGACCCTTTATGGTACTGCGGCTCAGCTCTGGGGCCGTGCCAGAGCGGCAGGGTAATTTTCCTCAGCCAGATCCATTCCCCCCAAACCTCTTCAAATCTGTGGGCCATGGAGGGAGGCAAATTTAATTAAATTACTGTGTCGTGGACTGCCCTTCCTGGGCCAGGGCTAAAGATGGGCTCATGCTGACATGCAAACCCATCTGTGTACTCAGAGCATGTGTGTCTTCATGCTGGGCTGTCAGCAGCTGGAAGGGGCTGGCGGTGCCTAGGGCTGGACAGTTAGCTGGCCTTTGCTGCAGTAAGGCAGAGTCAACAATCCAACCTGGGCCCCATATAGCGCTACTGACCTTTTCCTTTTCATTTAGATGACTGAGTGGCACCCCGCCCCTTTCTGCACCAATTACTTCTCCTCAGACGCCTCTCTTGTTGGCACTCAGGACTTTCCCGTAAGGCTATGTCCTGCACTGTGCTGGGAGATACAATTCACCAGTGCACAGGCAGGTTTGTTTGACTTGGCAGGAGATGGAGGGGTCTCCCGAGCGACTCACAGAGTGCTACTTCAGCAGTTCCCTACTGGCAATGGCTTGCTGGATAGAGAACTCTTGTCAGGTGCCAGAATAAAGCACAGAGTTCCTCTTCCCTTTCCATGCACAAGTGCCACTGTAGGATAGGACCTGAGCAGTAAATAGTCAAGGAAGGCTGGGCATTTAACATGGGTATCACCAGCCAGAACAGTGTAAGATCACTTCATTTCCCTCCTGAAGTTCAGGCCTTACTGCTCTGGTCTGTAGACTCCACAAGTATAGAAATGCTGCTACTGGAGCTAGATGAGGCCTCCCCTCTGCTGGTGGGAACCAGGCGGGATGGAATCTGTGTGGCAGGGCGAAAGCAGACACACGGCTTTTCCACTGTAGCCCAGACGGGAGTCAGCTGGGGAATCTTTTCTCAGCTTTCCCCCAGAGAAAACAGAGCAGTCTCAGGTTTGAAACTGTGGGATATAACACTTGGAGCCTGAGGGTTGGTCCTGTACCAGGCCATCAGGAAATCTTCCTGGGAGACTAGTTGTTGTATTCACATCTCTCTCATGGCCAGGGCATTCTGGCATCAGGCAGATACCTGGACGACTACAGTGTAGTGCAGCTGGCTGTGAGGTGACTAGCCTCTGTGGGTCCCTTTCAAGGCAGGCTTATGGAGTACTTTGTGACAAGAGAAGGGAGAACCTTCCTACCCTGAACCGGAAGTCTCTAAAATGGCAGGACAAGAAGGCAGTGACTCTCTTGGAGCCCTGCTGTTCTGACACTACACTGAGCATCCCAGGACTACTCTCTGAGACATAATGGGGGAGGGGTGGATGGGTGGGTGGGGAGGGGGTATCCGTCACATGTGTTGCTGGCTAACAATTTAGCCATGAATCTGATGGTTCCTTTCAGGACCATGACAAATACTGTTGATTTAGATCCTTGGAATCCACCTCAACAACCTGGACCATGCCTGTAGGTTGCTTGCAGGCCAGCATTTCCACCCGACTGGACTTTATGGATTAAAAAGAGCCGGTAGATTATGTTTCCTATGGTTAAGAGGTTAAGTAACCATTGTAACAGGAAGAGAAAGTGACATCTAATTCTAGATAAAGAGGTCCGAGCAGTCGCAAAGAACACACAAGTGACCACACTGGTGAGATCTACTGTATGGCTTTACGGAAATATGAAGGTTCCTGGGTGTTCTACTCTGACAAAGAATACTTTCTCTGTAACAAACGAGACAGAAGATGGCAGACTGTAGCCCTCGGCTGCAGGTGACTGTGGCATTTTAGCAGAACGAGGTCCGTTAACCCCATGCCACTAACACGACCTCATTCCACTCAGACTCAGAGTACACAAGGGAGTGGAACACAGGCCCAGGCCTCTGTCTGTTTTTAGTCAGGATGTTATTGGTCCTCAGATGCTAAAATATTTTAGCATCACCAGTGACTGAAACTACCCTTGCCCTACAGCAAACACACCAAGTTGTACAGAGTAGAAAATGTCTCAATCTTGATATTCCTCCACAGGAGGGGTTGCCTTGAGGGCCCATGTTCCTCCTTCTATCAGCATCCTGGGACTGAGGAGTTCTCTGGGCAGAGCGGCTGCCACGGCTTCTCTCCCTTCAGCAGGCTGTTTCCAGAAATGCCTGTGGGGGTCTCATTCAGGCAGAGCCTGATAGATTAGGACCTCCTATTTTGTTTATAGTCCTGCTGCCCAGCAGTTAGCCTCCCTGGGGAAAGGTTGGGGGACTGTCCTGTAGTTGCTACCATGTTCCTCTTCTGTAAAAGGTCAGCCATAGCCCCCACCCCCCCACCTCATGTTTGTTACTAGTTACTCAGTTTGTTAGAAGGGGACAAGGTAAAGAGAAACTAGTTGATGCAACAGTATACTACCTTTAACACATTCAAGTGGGCTGAGAAAATGAGTAGTGCTTTGGAGAACTGCCCAACTCTGTCATGATTGGAAAAGGAAGAAGAAGAAGAAAAGAAAGAAAGAAAGGAAGGAAGGAAGGAAGGAAGGAAGGAAGGAAGGAAGAAAGGAAAGTAGTTTCTGCTATTACTCCTCCATGGATTCTCTTCCAGCTCACACTAATACTTAGGAAGCAGAGTGAGCACTGCTAAGGCTATTTGCAAGACTAGATTAGTGCTCATACAAGCTGGAAAGCATTTCTTACACAGAATGAACTTGAGCCTTGGTTTGTCCTTGTCCCTTGGGTTCATTCATTTTGTCTTTAAAATCACGCAGGAAGCTTAATGTACTAGAGCATGAACTAACCACGAGTCGTCCTCATCTTGGCCCAGGTTGACCTGTAGGCAAGTTTGGTTCAGGCAGCCCTCATCTCATAGAAACAGGCAGGAGAGGGGCTGAGAGTGGCAGACGTCTCTGGGTAGGGCTGGGGCCATCTGCACTACTGTGAATCAAGGTTGGCTCCGCCAGAAGGCGCGAGGGAGGAGGTGCAGCTGCTGATGGCTCCGACAGCTTGGACCTGTCCAGGCAAACAAGCCGCTCAAGTGCAAGAACAGCCAGCCAAGTAGGCAGAGCACAAACATGGACTTAAAGCTTGAAATCTGACAAGATACCGAGAGAGGGTAGGAAGCTGTCTGGTATTTCAACAGTGCCTGGCCTTGCCTGTCTCTCACTGCTGTGGCAGGTTCCTCTGCTACTGAAGGGTGGGATGTGAGATGGAGGAACTAGGGGTTGGAGGCAGACAAGCATTCCTTGAGCTAGAATTTAAAACTGTAATTCTGGGGATTGTAGAGTCACCTCAGGATTATTCTTTCTCATCGGTATCTCGGAAAACAAAAGTAAGCTCTTGTCTACAGATACATTTACCTCCTCTACTTTAGTATTTATTCAAGGTTGAGAAGCAGTGGGCCTTGAATATGTTGGTGTCTATCTGCCATGCTACTAACTACACAGGATGAGGAGTCTGTCTCAGCATCATCTAAGGAGGGAATACAGGGCTCTGTTCCCCTGTGTTCCCTTGGGTGGAGGAGCCCACAGTAGGCTGCTTAGGGAGTGAGGCAGGAGTTTGGTTCCTTCTACTGAGGACTCCTGAGGCAGTGCTTCCCTCTCTTAGGTACACATTAGCCTCACTGGGGGAGTCATTAGATACCAGTGCTTAGGTATTTTTCTCTTGGAACCTCTCCCATTCTCCTGAGTTTTCCTCACTTTCCCTTTATCTTTGCTCGGGGGGTGGGGGGGAGGACACTAGCATTTAAACTTTAGGTCACATTGCAATCTCCAGGGGCGGCAATAGGGACTTCATGATTTTTAAACCATCCAGGAGATTAGAAAGCTCTGCTCTAGATTGAGAAGGCAAGGAGAAGACTAGTCAGACCCAGCCAAAAGCAGCAGGAGCTACTGCCCAGAGCTTTCCTTCCACGTCAGCAAGAGTCACTTCTAAGAGTTAGCCAGGTGCCGGTGCCTGTCCTAGAAAACATGGGGAACCCTCCTACAAACGTAGCACCTTCAGAGGCTAGGCCAAGGGAGGAAAGATGGCTAGGACCCAAGAATAACAAATGGGAGAAACTGAGTCAGAGACTACCCTTTATTCCAAAGCAAGAAAGAAAATCAAATAGCTTGTTTCTCTGAGACTGTTACAGACACGGACCTCCCCAATCAGCCAAAGGCTCCTTTCTTGGTGAACACAGGGCCAACTCCAGATTGCCCTATGGTTTAGGTTCCCAGGCTCAGGTCAAAGAGGGACCAGTTTTTAGGTGAGGCTTCTGGCTCAGTGCAACTGCACCCCTGGCCTCAGCCATTTCTCCGTATCCTAATTTGCTTTTCTGTTGCTGTAATAAAACACCATGACCCAAAACAAACTATGGGAGGAAAAAGTTTATTTGCTTACATTTCCAAGTCACAATGCATGTCCAAATGCATCACTGAGGAAGCCAGGCAGGAGCTGAAGGCAGGAACCTGGAGGCAGGAACTGAAGCAGAGACCATGGAAGAATGCTGCTTACTGACATGCTTGCTCAGCATGCTTTTTTGTATAACCCAGGACCACCTGCCCATGGATGGTACTGCTCACAGTGGATTGGGCCTTTCCACGTTAATCTATAACTAAGAAAATGGCCCACAGATGTGTCCACAAGACAATGTGATGTGGTAATTCCTCAACTCTAATTCCTTCTTTCCAGATGTTTAGGTTTATGTCCAGTTGACAAGAACTAACTAGCATGCCTGGCTCATTTATTTCTGTATGCCTTTGTAGAACCTGTTCTGTGGCCAGGAATAAGCCAAGTGCAAGAGAACAATAAAGACTGATGCTCTTGAGGTTATCTGGCACACCCGAGATGGCTAGGTTGGGAGGATGACAGCAGGGGTATATATGGCAGGAATGTGTGCTTAGGGTAAGCCAAGAGCAGGAGAAGTCTCACTTCCATCTGCTCAGAGTCCCGTGGAGAGAAACAGTGCAGGGTGTATCATGGGCTTGCAGAGTACCCACTGCAGTGTACTTTCAGGAGAGGACAGGAGAAAAACCACACAGCTTGGATTGTGAACACAGGCAATATGAGTGTATTGTTAGGGCCAAGACTGACTTTCAACCCTGTAGGGAGCCAGAGATGCCCCAGTCCTTTGGCACAGGCACAGGGTGGGTAGATGACCTCAACACTTCTCAGGCAGAAATCTGCTAAAAGGACTGCCCTGGGAGCTGGAAGCCTGGCAGCCATGCTCTCAGTAAACACCCTGGTAAAACTGTATTTATTCTAGGCTGCTAAGTGACCTAGATCATCTGTAGTTTCACCCCCTCCGTAGGACCCTGTAACGATACACAGATTAGCTAAATGTTCAGGTGCAAGTAACAAAGCCCCTGACTAAAGATTAGCCAACAGCTTGCCTCTGAGTGAAGAGGTGCTTAGCCAGGGTCCTAATCAAGGCCATGGTGCAAATGTAGGATAGGAGCTCGCTCCAGCATGACTCCAGAACTCCATTTAATTTGGCTGCACAAGCTGCTGTTGGTCTCACCTGCTAAGCAGCCAGAACAAAATAGCACTTGGGAATTGGAACAATGTTGAGGATACAAAGGAGTGCGAGTGCACGCGCGCGCGCGCACACACACACACACACACACACACACACACACACACACACAGAACAGACAGACAGACAGACAGATACAGAGACCGCTGAGAGCATATGAACTTCTGGGAATGGAGAGTGGGTACAAATTTCAGCTCACACCGGCGTAAAGTGCTTCAAGGAGACGAGGTGTGTGTGTTGGTGTAGCTGCAACCATAGCTGACTTCCCTGGTGTGGCCAGAGACTTTCTCAGGCTGGAGCATGCAGCATTGGCAAGGGATAATCCAGGTGAACCCCCAGGCACAGCAGCTCTCCATGGGAGATGCAGGGAATGTAGGAGGCATGAAGCTGTCTACTTAGCTACTCCTGAATTCTAATCTAGAGGTAGAAGTAAATTGTTCTTTGTGCCCATCTTGTCACCAGATTGTCAACTGCTTATGAGCTGGAGGGATCAAGTTTCTGCTGATAGAAATCCGCAGTCATGAACACAGTTTACTGATAGGCTAGAGTGTGGTGGTTCGAATTCAATCTCCCAATAAACCAGTAGTTCTTAACCTTGGATGCATATTGGAATTCCTTGGGGAGTTTTAAGAAAATCTTTAAAACATTTTAATTATACAAAAACTTCTGTGAAACTAAAAACTTGAAACACTGAAAGTATAATAGTAGTGAGTACTCCATATACCACTCACATAGACTCAATAAAGTCTTCATTGTCCTATCTTTCTCCTTTTCTTTGCTTCAGGGTTTTAAAGTATATCCTAGATACGATGCCACTTCAGCTTTACGTACTTCAGTATGCATCTCTAAAAATATGCGGTCATTTTCTTACATAACCACAATGCTATTATCACACCTACCAAAATTAACAAAGCTTTCCCTTGGTGTCAGCTAACGCACCTGGGGAACTTGGAAAAAACAAAACAAAACCCCAAAACTGGTGGTTGATGAAACTAGAATTTCTGGAGCGAGGTCCAAATATTAGTAGCTTTCCTATGCCTCCCTGACCTATGTGTGTTTCCAGGGTGATGAATCACTGCTATGGGGTCTGAAGCAAGTTTTGTGAATATCCTCTAGTTCTTTATCAATAAAACCCCAAATCAAAACCTCAAACAAACAAACACCAACACCAAACCAAAGTCCAGGAAAGCATGACTAGTCACAGAAGGATACAGACAGGAAAATAAAAGCACAAAACAAAACAAACAAGCAAAAAACCCCAACCCCTGTTCCCCTGCCCCCAAGCCCCAGCAAACCACAGAATGGAATCCCGTGTAGTGCCAGGATGCTTCTGCTCAGGAGCGGAAGCCCACTCACTTGATGCATCAGATACATCAAAGGCCTGAGCAGCCTGAGAGGAGGGTGGTTCCCAGCTGCCCACGCTGCTTACAGAGCCCTCAGCACTGACATGAGGCCAGACTGCATTCTTTCTCTTCTTTTTGCTAGCTTTTCTTGGCGTTGTACTGCTGTCTCTCTAACATTCTGACTAATGCTGTGCCTCAGCACCTGGGTCTCAGGAAGAATTAATTACATAGGCCATGATGAGGGGGTGCACCAAAACTTCTTGGGTGTTGGCATTGGAGTATAAGTAGTACAGTCTTCAATTTTACTTATTTATTTCATTTAAGGAAATAACTAAACAAAACATCCTGCAAAAAGATGAGGCTGTATCACTGTAGCTAAAAATACTTCCACTGAAGGCGGCCGCTCACCAGCTCCTCAATTAGAGATGCTACAGGGCCCTTTGTGAGCTGTGCAGTGTTGGCAGCTCCACGGGGGCTCTGGGCGGCCAGGGACAATCTCTGGAGCAGTGACTTTCTACTGTCGGGTAGAGGGGACTGGCTAACAGCCACAGAGTCAGCATCTGAGACCTGAACACTGCAGGTAAGAATACCCTTCTTATTTCTGTTCTTGATTTCCTTGAGGGTTACATGTGTACCATAACCAAAGAAGGTTATGATGCCATCCAGCTTGCCTCAGGACATTTGGGTGCTGGACAGCAACTTGGAAGTGTGTTTCAGGGATAAGCAACCCAGGAGAAGCCTGGTTGAGGGTGGGCGGGTGGAATGGTGGTGGCGAAGCAAGGGCTGCTTTCAGTGCAGGCTGGCACTTGAGTAGAGACACTGTGTAGAGGCACAGCGCTTCACAGGGCTTTCTCAGGATTTCTTTTCTCCATTGTCTCAATGTGTAAAGGTCATTTAATCCAACACAGTTATTTTTCCTGGGGAAGATCAAACCTCATGGAGGTCAGAGTTGGTAAGAGTCTGCACTTTCAAACATGGGATTTCTGATAAGGAGTCTAGTGTTCCACTACACTGTACCACTCCATTAACTTTCAACAAGTGCCAAGAGCTATGGGAAAGGTATCTGCAGCTCAGGTGCCAAGGGACCAATGAATGAGAGTTGACTGGGGGCCTGCACCCCAAAGGCTCTGGGGAAACCCAAAGTCACACACAGCAACTGAGTCAGATGTTCTGTTGGCACAGTGACAACTCTGCAGATCTGTGACTTTCAGCCAGTGTTCTGTGGCCATTGCTATTTCTGTCTGAGAGAACAGGAAACAACACCTGGAATAAGCATGATAAGCACCTGTCGGGAGAAAAGGGTGTGTGTATGTGGGGGGGCAAGGTTGATTTCCTTGATACTGAAAGCTGCTCTCAAGTTAAGGGCATGAGGAGGGGCTGGGGAGATGGCTTGGAGGTTAAAAGCACTTGCTGCTTTTGCAGAGGACCTAAGCTCAATTCCCATCACACAAATGGTAGCTCACAACTGCCTGTAACTCTAATTCTAGGGGCTGATGCCCTCTTCTGGCCTCCACAGGCATCAGACATGCATGTAATGTACACAACATACATGCAGATAACTCATACATATGAAATTAAAAAAAAAATCTTAGAAAACATACCCAGTGGTCTGGTCAAGGAACATATCTCCAGTATTCATTATGAACTCTTGCTGGGGTCCTGCACTGTCCAATATGGTGGCTACTAGCCACATTCTATTACTAAAACTTAGCTGCTGATTCATTTCTCAGGTAGGTGTGTGTGTGTGTGTGTGTGTGTGTGTGTGTGTGTGTGTGTGTGTATCATATATGTTTGGTATCTGCATGTGCCGAGTGGCTAAATACTGGACAGCACAGATAAAGACCCTTTCCAATACAGAAAATTGTGCTAGAATCACTTGACTCTGGTTGCCTATCTCATCTCTTGCTGGATAGCAGTGGTTTCTGAAAATTCTTCTGAGCAAGAACTGAACTTAGGAAGAAGCCAATGGGCTCCACAATTCACTCTCCACCAAACCCAATCATCTTGGGCCCTTGAAGAAGCTAATAACTGACCACACAAATCCACCAGGGCAGTAGGTTCCTTAGGTCCTAACCCTTCATATCCTAGTTCCTGTCTACATGTTTACAGCTACTCTGACCTTTGCGTATTTTGCTCAGTTACTATTTTACACTATTTTAATTGATGTTTAATATAGCTTAACTCTGCATGGTGTTCCAAGCCCCTCACCAGGGGGCCGCTCACAGGCAGAGTCACAATTAATAGCAATCCCCAGAAAATTATGCCCTGTATCAAAGTTGTCATTGCACCGTATAAATGCTTATTATTACTATTGAATTCTCCAGCCCTGACACCTCCCTATGTTTACTAGGTAGCAGATAAACCTCTATGTTTGTGCCTTCTCTACTCTACCACACCATCAGGACTAAATATAGCCCTTGTGTGTATGTTTAGCTCCATTTAGCTGTGCTTTGAAAAAGGGAGAAATCAGCTAATAAAGTTAAACTGCTAGAAAATGTGATTTGCAGCCCCCCCCACTTGACACCCCCTTAAAAGACAAACAAGAAGATGGAGAGGATGGAGGGGGCAATCTCAGCACGGAGTGAGAAAGTCTTTCAGACCCTGACAACATGGCACAGCTCTCCAGAGGCCTTCTGTGAGGACAGAAGGAGCAGGTCCCTGAACATACGATAATGGGGACAAGGAAGGGACTGTGTGTCAAACCTGAGTCAGGGACTTGAAGGACAATGTCAGCTAGGCAAGTTAAATTTTCCCCAATCTCTTAAATAAAAACCCAAATAAAACAAGATGCCCCTCACTCCCAAAAAGAAGAAAAAGAAAATGCCCCCGACGGCGAGCAGCTTAGCACTCCTCCGTGTTTCCTCTGGGTGCACTTAAGTTTAGATTTTGCCTGAACAGACAGCAGCTTTGCTGCAACTGCACATCAAAAGCGACGGAAAATTCCAGTTCAATCACACACCTGTCCTCCTCTCCCTCTGCCATGGTTTCTGGTCCTATGTGCTGTTAGTTCTGCATCCCTATCTGAACCGAGTCTCCTGAAACAGTAAGGCCTAGGTGACTTCTCTGTGGACTGAGCCTCCTGTCCTTGTCTCACTGAAGAAAAGTCACTTGTTTACCTCTTCTGTCTCCTTCAGTCACCCCCCCCCCACTCCTCTGTAGAAGCCACTGTCACATTCTGACATTATTACTTGTACTTCAACTGGGTGCCTAGGGCATAGTGGCTGCTGCCTCAGAGGTACTGTGGAGGTGATGGCAGTGTGGAAACTTGAGTTCTAACTTATTTCAGGTGATTTAACTTCATTTCTCAGTTGTCTCACCTGCGACAAAATGTTTGGCTTGGGCTCCATAACCTCGGGAGCCATTCTAGCCACAAAATATTCTAAGTCCTTGGAACTGAATGGGTCATACTTACTTCTATTTATAATTTTTTTTGCACTCAATGCTCCATGGAGAAATTTAGATTGCTATTCTAAATTTTTCTAGCCAACAAAGGAAAAGTTCTATTTTAGTTTGTTTGACATAGAAATGTTTATAATGAGATTGAATTTCCTGTATTATATTTGCTTTGCCTTCTTCCATCTTTGTCTAAAAATGGAGTTTCTAAAAGACCAGAAATGTGTTCTGTATTCAGGGCTAGCAGGAACGAGGCTGCCTTGGCTGGAGGAAGAAGATGGTATGAGCCTCAAGCCTGTGGAGCAAGACCATGGGCCATCTGCGGCACTGGCTGCTGCATCTCCAAATCATGCCTAGTCTGTAGTTTGCTGCCCATGTTAGGAGCTGAGCCACCAGCACTTCCTGCCCATGGCAAACCTCGAACCTTTCTACTGTGGCTGCCAAGATGATGCCAAAGCAGGGGGCTACTTTCCAGCTTAGGAGAAAAACATATTACATGGAAATATAGTCTTCATTCCCCTTTTTTTCTCACCATCTCCAGCTATTTATAAAGCTTTGGCCTAAAAAGCAAAGCTGTGGAACAAAGTTGAGGAAGATGAGGGGATGTCAGGCCCCCCTCACCTCATCCATGCACATACTGGTTTGTTAATGATTCACGGGAAAACAACTGTCATTTTGCTGGCAGCCTCACTTGTAACTAACCAGCTTTACACAGAGCTGACTGCCTCCTTCAGATCTAGCACCCGCAGACCACATAGTCACACTGGGTTTTCAGTGACATCTCCCTAATGGAGGAGGGATATCCAAAATAGTGACCTCAACCCACGAGCACTCAGAAAGCATGATGGAGGTGGCAGTGCTCTTCGGGACAAGCCTGGCTGGGTGATGGGCTAACGTGAAAGACTGCAGCCCCTGACAACAGCCAGCAGCCAGCCCTGGGACACCATTCCACATAGACTGCCATTAACTACATACTCAGGTAAGTGGCTAAGCAGGGCTATCCTCCAGGAAGCCCCCCAAATATGCTTCTCCATCAAAACTCAACCCTGGAAGATGCTTCTTGGAATTGGCCTACTTAGCGTGATAGCAGTGAACCTCAGCATGGATGGAGTGTCAGAAAGGAGTACTGACCAGCTTGAGTGAGAATTCTTGGTAAGAAGCAACCCTACCTTCATATATCTAAAAGAGAGAAGCAGCAGCTGGGTTAGCCAAGTTTTGGCTCAGTAGTCAGTGCTAACTTCCCTCTTTGGAGTCCTGGGATTAAAACAAGTCTTTCTCCAGGTATGTTACCATGTGCAACACTGAACTTTAAAAATGGCTTAAGTTGCACATTTAAAACATGTTCTCCATTACTTTTCCCAAGTGGCAGTCAGAAGGTATGACCAGTGAAGGTGAACAGCACACACATGTACACATGCTTATTCCATTCCTATTGCTAGGATCAAGAGAAGCTGGTAAGAATCGCCTCTGTGTTTTATCCCTGTGTGGACACAAAACCTTTTACCATAAGAACCCAAGTCTCCCTAAATTCATCCCTGGCACCTCACATTCTCTAAAGGTGAGTCCAGTATTGAAAAGCCATGGAGGACTGATACACCTTACACCATCAGCAAAACCAGAGCCATTCACAGGGGTCATGGCCTTTTCATTCACCACAACCAATTTACACTCTGTAGATTTAAAACAGACAAGAAAAGGATCCTATGCACTTTTGGAAAAATGAGAGGGGGCGCCGCTGAGTGACAGAGCAATGTCCAAAAACTGGTGCCAAGCTGTTTTTTTTTTTTCATGGCACAGCACAAGTGGCAAGCTCTTCAGATAAGCCATGAAGCCAAAGAGCAGGTCCCAAAGTAATTTTATTGTTCTTTGTATTTTTCCCCCTTTTTGTGTCCACTTTTGATTAGAAGAGCCAAACATAATGGTTCTTTCATTTTCCTTAAGGCAGCCTGGAAACAGAAGTAATACTGACTGCAGATCAGCAACCCAACAAGCGGACAGTCAGTTGTAACATAGCAGGAAATGGATAGCTTATGACAAATGAATTGGTATTGCCTGCCATTTTTCCTTGCCATCATTTAATCAATAAGGGAAAAGGTGAATTGCTATTGATCTCTTTAACACCCTTGAACGATACTGTACAAATTACAGAAACACAGGGGCGTAGGTAAAGAAAAGAAAAGAGGAAGGACAGAAGTAATTAAGTCTGGGCCATGTGAAACTGCTTTCTCCTGGAGTGGTCTCCTAATCACTGGAGTAGGCATGCTTGGTGCCCTTGTGAACGTGTCATGAATAGCCCCCTTCCTCATCCCTTCACAAGGGCTAGGCCCAGAGTATCTCAGCACCTCTACCTGCTTTTCAAATGTGGCAATGCTTCTGCAGGGCCAATGGGGCTCCATGAACCATACAACTGCCCTGGACGCAAGGCTAAAGGCCTATACATTACAACATGATGGGGTTCCCAAGGTCTCATGAATTTTTGAAGTTGCCATACTTTAGTGGTGTTGAGCTGGGGTATCTCAACGACTGACTATAATTTTGTATGGAAAAGCAAGAATCCACAGCTTCAAGGACAATCTCTAGCAAGACCTTATTAACCCACTTCTGGGCCACATGCCAAGAAAACTAATAGGTAGCAGAAAAGTGAAATTTATACTCAAGAACAAATATCATGGCTTCAGGTTGAACGACATGACATAAAGATCAGGAGTTTTGGTTAAAAAGTTCTAGGTCTTTTCTTGATCCTAAAAGGAGCCTGAGCACATTCAGATAGGCAGGAAGACCGATATGCAAATATGGTCTTATCCAGACAACCAGGGAAAAGGAACGTTAGCGTCATAACAGGAAGATGAATCTGTTTAGTGTCTGCTTTGCATCTTCAGCTCAGAGCTTCGTTCAACAGGTTCACTACAAAGGAGACTATGAGGACTACTAAGTCTTCTGGATTTACATCACTTTCCAGGACCCAGCCATGTGAGCCAACATATCACACAGATCTGACGGCAGAGAAAAGGGAATATTGACCAAAGTTGAACCCAATGGAGTACAGAATTATCCACAGTTCCAGATCACAGTTCTGTTGCTCCATCAATTGGGCCCTCATTACTGAGATGCTGGTGAGAAGAGAAACTTTGGCCAGAACTCCCCCTTTCAGACCACATGACACTCTCAGGGGATCTCCTGGGGCCTAGGTCTCCTCAGGAAATTCCTCATGTCTGAGCATTCCCCTTATTCGACATTCTTAAAGAAGGAAGGAAGAAGAGAGCTTTAGTACCCCCATTCTGCAGATGGTAAGACCAGGGCAGGCAATGAACAATATGAAACAGAATCTAGACTTACAATTGTCATGTGAAAACAGCAAGAGCCCTCAGGCTGCTTCTGGTACTCTTGCTTAAATGGTTCTCCAGAGATTGTGACTCAGGTGTAATCGCATAATTTTGAAAACAGTGACCCACAGTTCACCAGCATCCCCACCTTCCTCCCACAAATATCCGAAAGGCCAAAACACAGAGCCAAATTAAATGCGAGTTGCAAAGATGCTGCTGTGCAGAGAGTGGAAGTGCTGAGATTAGAAGGAGGAAGTACTTAAGGGCACCCCAGGCATTTGGAAACGGCCACAGCTGCAGTCCTGGAAGCTGAGGGGAGAGCTCTGGTTCTCTCTGCCAGGCAGGCTGAGAGCTGGTCAGACACTCAAGAGATGGGGCACATGGCTGTGGGAGGGCATGACAATAAGAAACAACTAGTCCCCTCCTACAAGGAATCCTCCTATTCTGAAAGTGACCTTATTCTAAAATTACCAAGTGGCAGGTGGCCAGGCCAAAAATCCATATCCAATCAGTGGCAATGGACTGTTTGTTGCATTTCCTCATATAAGGTAGGTTACAGTGCTGCCATAAAAACCCCAGGTCAGTGGTTTTAGATTGAGCTGGAGGGGTAACAGCATCCTCATACCGTAAGCACTAGAGAGACCTGGAAAGTAAAGTGGCAGATGTAACCCTCTGGGAAGAGATGGCAGGATCTGTAGTAGCCGTACGATCTTCCACCGCTAGCCAACTTCTTTCTTTACCACTAAAAAGAATTCTACTGTATCATGAGACAGGAAATGGAGAAAAGGAAAGCATCATGTTAACCTAGGAAGAAAAGGGCATGGGAAAGGGGCTTCCAGTTTACCTTTTCATTCCTGCCTCAGAGGACAGCTGTTACTCCTATAGTGATGGTTCCAGACAATGCTACTTGAGGTTCTTTTCCTGTCCCTTTCTGTCCTGGTTAACACCTAGATCTTTCTTTAGGGCTCCTGCTGGCATCCTGCTAGTTTCCAAGTCTTCCAATTTAATACCCATCAAGGACAAACATATGGCGATCTTAGACTGCTGTGACTGTGGGATAGAAGGATGGGGTCAAAAGGAGCACAGCGACTCCATCTGAAGACAAGGAGGCCTGGGCTGCCCGGGATCTACAAGGCCGGCCCTCTCTCACTCTCAAGTTGCTGAGACCCTAGGGATCATGCAAAGCTAGGATTCTTATGTAAGTAGAGAAAAGCGGGGAACCCCCATGGTTAGTTCAAGCAGTGAAGGTACTTAGCCATTATTTCTCAGACACCTACAAAGTGTCTAGCTCCCCCTTCTTGTAGTAATGGTTGGCCTTATCAGTTCATGGTCAAATCTAGAAAAGCCTTCTTGCAAAGGTTAAGACTCTTGGGAAGCCCTTTGCTTTTTCAGTGAAAGTGGCACTGCTAAGAAAGAAGTGGTTTTGATGGATGGGGCATGAAGAACCAGAGGCAAAATGGCCCAGTCTTATCATACTTAGAAAAAAGACTGGCTGATGCCCAAACTATTTAAAAGCTCTTTTGAGAACTTAGATGAAGGATGGCAAATGGGTTTCCATCCAAGTGCCAAATCCATCTAATTGGTAGGAACTTAAAAAAAAAAAAAGACAAAAATAAAACTAAAAAAAAAAAAAAAAAAACTTTTATTTTTTTCCTTCTCAGATAGGGTCTCACTATATAGCCCTTACTGGTCTGAACAGACCAGGCTGGCCTCAAACTCAAGAGATCTTGCCTACCTACCTCTACCTACCAAATGCTAGGATTAGAGATGTATATCGCCATGCTCAGCTCAACTGGTAGTAGTTTTGAAGACCCCTGAAAACGCACAAGACTGGATGAGGGGTGAAGGGATATATTTACATTTCTTGACAATAGCTTAGACAGGCTTGGGGGTGAGGCAGTGGAAGAAACATTACTTTTTGTTGATTCTAATATGGATACTGTTCACAGCACATGCACCTATATCAAGCCTACCACCATACTGTGGGTGAAGTGTTTTATCCATGTTGGAATTTGAATCCCACATTAGCAAAACCAATAGAGAATTAATGTCCCTAATAAAATGATGCTGCAAACTGCCGTTCATGGAGTGTTTCCTATGCACTAGGTCCTATGTTAAGTATTTACATAGACATTTCATTTTCACAGTAACCTCATCGAGAAAGCACATTCTTTATACAATCGAAGCAATTAAATGTAGCAGGACTGCTGCACTGAACAACACAGTCACAGTATACAGTGAGCCCTTGTTTAGATGCTGAGGATTGTGTCTAAGATCAGGTAGGAATTGGAAGTGAGGACCCAGGTCTGAGTCTCCACATGTTACTCAGTTTTTTGTTCAGTGACAAAGAACAAAAGATGACATTAAGACATAGTGAAGATGAGTCTGAGAATAAGCTGTCCCCCTGTGACTATGAAACCCTGTTGTCTGGGCCAGGTTTAGGGTATCTCTGCTGTTAATTCTCAACCTTGCTCATAATCTTATTTCATGCATCAAAGCATTTCATAACAGACAATTGGTCACTTTCATTTTAAAAATCCATTTAAGTTCAGCTGACCAGAAACTGTCACGGGTGGAGTAGCAAGTAGGAAGTTCATCAGCAGAGCCACGTTCGGAACACAGAGGCTCCCTAGTCCTTGGTAACAGACACAGGGAGTGGGTGAGAAGAAGGCAGAATTAAGGTCAGCTCATCCACCAGAACAGTTACGCCTGTGTCCTTGGGGGAGTCACACGTGGAACAGCACAATGTTAGTGCTACCTGGAGAGCAAATGTAATCTACAATCTGCTTGTCCTTTGCTCGAGGTTCAGGCAGCCTTGCTATTATATACTATGAGCTGTGTTCTAAAAAGGCGTCAACTGAATTATGCAATACCAAGAGAAAGGGGAAATTCAGGTAGTGGGTATGGCTTAGAATGCTTGGGATAAAGAAAACAGGGACTGAAAAGCCTCTAAACACACCAATATGAAACCTCACTGTGGTGGCTGTAGATTTAGAAAGAGTGTTGGGGTCCTGCATGAAATGCTTTTGACAAGTAGGGGGCAGATCTGTATGAGGTCATCTGTAGTTCTGAGGGAAACATCTGCCTATCCAAAGATAGGAGATGAAATAGAGAACTACTTTCCAAACCAGGCTTTAGTAGGGAAGGTAAGGAGTTCAATGGAAGGTGCTCTGCTTGAGAAACAACAACTCTGAACTACTTTCCTTCAGCTCTTCATTATTATATTAAGAGTATTAGCTTCTGCCGCCCCAGTTTAAAAAGAATCCTCACCTTTGAAAGCTTCAGGAGTGGATGTTCAGGACAGCTACAGAGAAAGAGAGGCCAGGGATTCTGTTTCAGGAGCATTTACTACATCCCAGCTCTCCTAGCCCAAACCTTACCTGGAGTGGGGGGTGGTTTAGCATTCTTTTCTCTTGATAACACTTTTCCATTTGTCCTGGGTCACAAGACCTACATAGCTCCTGAGAGCCCAGGAAGACGAACGTGCTTGGCAACAGCTGTCTTCCACAGGTACTACTCATAAAGAACATGTCCTATCAGAATAGACAGTATCAAATCTGGTGAGGGGCAGGGGCTCTACTCAGGGTGTCTCTGTGTGAAGGGTTTTCAGGACCCCGTGTCTACAATAATGCTCTCAGAGCCAGTAAGTGTACTAGCCTTGTCTTGAGACCTTGCTTTAAATGAAGCTCAGATGAGTACCACGGATCATTTTGGTGGAAAGATGCAAGAAGAAATCATGTTTGAGTCTCTCCATCTTTACCCTGGGACTGATCTGGGTCAGGACTAAAGATGCAAAGAGGAGAATAATGTGCCGGGATTGTCTTGGCATTGCCAAGGGTATTGCTGCTTCTATTTGGGGGAAGGAAAGTACAACTGTCAGGCCCAAGCACTATATTTCTTACTTAATTTTTGATGGAACAACAGTCCACAAACAAGCTGCTCTGGCAGAAAAAAATACAAGCCTCTCAGAGAAGAGTTTACGACAGTGGAGACCAATTCCTGAGGGAAAAGGAGATGTTTTCTGCTGAATAGGATTTTCTTCCTGGGGACAGAATCACACCCCTGAGGCCCTCCTCCATGTCCCAAGGAGGCCACATCTCTTGTGTTCTATGCCATGCTTGTCCCACCCTCACTTCCAGCAGCAGTGACAGATGTGGACACTATTTTCTGGAGGGCACTGAGGTCTATCAAACCTAGACTAGACAGCCCCTATGACACATAGGTAATAGGATCTTGGCCAAGCCAATGACAAATTAGCCCCAGCAACTATTTCAGAAGAATGGATGTAATTCTATGCTTGACTGGCTATGAAAGTTCTATGCACAAGAACAGAGGAACAGCAAAGCTGAGCCAGCAGCTCTGCAGAAAGGAATCCCACTGGAGCCAGCATAGAGGCTAAGCTTGCTGAGGAAGGCCACTGGAAGTTGCCCTAGGAGTTAAAACTGAGCAGGGGATCCAGCAGGCCAAAAGAAGGAGAGAAAAAAGGGCATTGTGACAGTAGTACTCACTTAAAACTTTTATCTTAAGCCCCTACCCCCTTGGACAAGGTCTCACTATGTAATGTAGGCTGGTCTTGAACTCAGAGGCATCCTGCTTCTGTCTCCTCAATGCTCCAACTGAAGGTGTGCACCCACCACACCTGGCTTTCTGACATCTGATGATGATGTTGTTTTCATTTACAGGCTGTGATGGGATTTGAGGACTCTTCTCCTTGGGGGTTTAGAAGTACCCAGGAAGAGCTTGAAGTCCAAATGTGAAAGTTCAGATAACAGTTTGATACTCATATAGTGTTTACAACTCAACTCAGAACAGGAATTTGTGGGTGCCGACACTTTAAAATAATCCCTTGGAGCTGGGTGGTGTTGGCGTACACCTTTAATCCCAAAGGTGGCCACACAAAGAAAAACAAACAAACAAACAAACAGAATCTCTTGGGGATAACAGTCTAATTAGCAAAAGCAGAGGGCAGACCCATACAAGGGAGGGAGACAGGAACTGTATCAGGAAACTGAAAGGGACCCTGGTGGCTCCTTTTAGACCACCGAAAGTTTTTTAAAGCACTGGAACTTTTCTACAACACCAACCACTGTTTACTTTTGCGTAAGCATCTTGGTTAGAAGGACAGGGAAACCCAGAGAGGATAGGCTGTAGTAAGTGCACAGAAAGGTCAAGTTTATAGGAAATTCCTCAGTTAGAAGTCACATATTAGCCTCAGAACTCTAATGCTTTCCTTCCTCTCCCACAGAGTTTAGGGAGCTTTTCCAGAGAACTGCAAAAAATAACAGAACAGGCCTTCCTCCCAAGTCCTAAAACTGTGGGGGAATAAATCACTTCATTTTACAAAAGCCTGAGTATCTCTTGTCAACTGATATAGATTGGGTACTACTAGCATCATAGGCCTGCTCTGACAAGGTGCAGATATGAAACAAGTGATGAGATACAGGTTGGAGAAGTGGCCAAGGAGATGTATAAATCAGAGATGGCACTTTATCCAGAGCAAGGGAGCCATGTCTTTGTAAACAGATGCATGCTCATAGTCAGGCTTGCCTTCTAAGAGAATGACTAGACACACAGGAATGTGGGTATATGTTATCATATGGAAGGAAGTAGTCATATATAAAGAACAAGGTCCAGAAAAGTTAACAGCACATGAAGCAAGCAGGAATCAGATAGTCAAAAGAAAGAGCAGAAAAAAATCTCCAGGGAGCCAGGACCACAGCAAATCCCTCATGTCCCAGAACAGAACCAGAATGGAATATTTCACGGAACAGCATCAGTCAGTGTTTGACCTTTGGGAAAAATCCTTTAGTTCTAGACACTCTGGAGTTGAAAAGATGATAAAATATGGCTTTAAAAGCGATCCCTTTCTAATAACAGAATTAGCAATATTTGAGGAGCAAACTACTTGATTGGGAGTGCAGATATTTCCATTTTAGTCTTTCCTCACCACCAGCTATAAGAGGAACAGGTGTAACAGAGTTTCCTAGACTGTGAGACTAACTTTGCATATATTTATTGTGAGATATATAAAGAGGCTTAAAAACCAAAAACCCTAGAAAACACTATAAAATTAAAGTTCCTTTACCTGAGTTTCCTTCTAAGAAAACAGCAGTGAACTATGAACAAAGTGAACTTTGAAAACCATCACGGGTGGGTGCTGAACTGTCAAGGGTGGGTGAGAAAAATCTTACCCTCCTCTCCACAAAAAGCTCTTAAGCACTTGTGGGGGAAATAGAGATGTTTGGAAAAGGCTGTAGACGTCCCCTTTCTCTTGGATGGTGGCTATGATAATCTAGAATAAAGTGATTTCTGCAGAAAAAGTGAAACACAGCTGAGCAGCCTGCTTATTTCTTCAGCAGGCAGTTATCAGTGGCTCAGTGAGGGTTCCTAGTGGATGTGGCAACCACCAAGTGTGGGAAAGCAGATTTCACTGGGTTCATCCTGGCCAGGGGAGCTGCACCCCCCTGGATTTCCCAGGGCTGAACTCCCCTCAGCACTGTGTGGTACCCGTCTTCCTCCCATGGCTCTCCTCAGCAGGGAGTAGGCTACATGAACAGATGGAACAGGAGGCTGAGAGGCCACATTACACAGTGCTTGAGGGACGCTATGGGGCTCAGCCAGAGGGTGCACAAAAGGCACAGTTAGATCAACCTTCAACCCCTTTTCAAACAAGAGGCACTATAACATGAAACCTAAATGAAGGAGATGGGTGTCTCTCTCTCTCTCTCTCTCTCTCTCTCTCTCTCTCTCTCTCTCTCTCTCTCTTTCCTTCCTTCCTTCCTTCTTTCCTTCCTATGTATACTACGTTCCTCCTTAGATAGACCTAATAACCAAGATAGGGCCATGTTCCTCCAAACAGGCATTTTTTTCCCCCAAGAGCAACAGTTGCTTATAATGCTTTAGTCCTTGCTTTTTAAAAAATGCAGGGGTTGGGGGTCAGAGGAAAACTAGGGCTGTGCAGGGTTACTGAAGCTGCAGATTGAGCTCCCTGGGAGAAATCTTCCCTTCTGATGCCAGCAGGAAGAGGGGAAATAGGTCAGGGCAGGAGCCTGAGTTTTCTGCTGGAGCTGTCCAGCATGAGGGTGTCATTACCCTGGCATCATCAAGGAGCAATTCTGAGGGATTAGAGAGGACGAAGGAGTCATCAGAAAACACTGGGAATGATTATCAAGCCTCTGTAGAGTCGTCTTTCTCTATACCTGCTAAGCCTGGAACCAGGAGAGATGTAAAACTGACACTCTGGGATCCCTCAGAGGTAGGAGGATCATGAGCTCCAAATCAGCCTGGGCTACATTGTAAGACCCTGTCTCAAGTAAACATTGTGACACTGATCTTTTATCAATACCTTACAGCTTCTGTTTTAAAAGTTCAGGTTTCTCCAGCACAGCAGCAAGCAGAGTGCTGGCAGGTAGTGACGGCTCGGTAAGTATATGCTGGCTAGCTGCTCTCCTGGAAGACAATGTCAAAAGAGCACAAATGACTGCTGAATTCATGACAAAGGCCTCAAAGGGCTCTTGGATGGCTGGATTGCTAGATCAATCTTTTAGACAGACATACCAAGGCAAGGCAGCAGAAAAATCATATTCTCGGGACCACATGATAACTGGAGTGTGAAGACCTAGGAGTTTGCACTTTTAAGCCGGTTATCTACCCATTAGCTAATGCTATCTCTCATCACTACTTCTGGGAAGATGCTAGCAACAAGCGCAATTCCCTGTCTGGGAAATTACACCAGATCTCCCTGTCCTTGGCAGTGTTGCAGGGAGTTGCCTTAAAAAGGCAGCTGTATGGTGGGGGTGGGAAGGAGAGGATAAAATATGTCACGAAACACATGCTAGCCAATGGGACACAGCACTACAGCTCAGATAAAACAACAATTTTAAGTTCTATGGCCCAGAAGCAGCCCAGCCTCAAGGTCAGAGACTTCTCGAAGCTCTACATGGGTACCACAAGCCATTTAACCCAATTCAGCATAATCTATACTACAGGGATTATAAGCAAATTTGTCTGCAGCACATACAACTTCTGACATCATTACGCAACTCCATTACACTGACTTATGGTGTAAAAGAAGTCATAGACAATGCACAGAGAATTATCATGGATATATTTCAACACAACTTTATTTGCAGAAAACTGGCAGAGGGCCAGATTTACACAGCCCTAGCATGCACCATTTTGGTAAGGCTGGGAAGAGATGTTGAGTGGTTCGAATTTCCTTTTGAGTAAAGGTGAGAATTTAAATCCTCAGAAAGGCCCTTGGCTGCTCTGAGCTTCAGATCAGAGCATCAGGTAATAACCTGGTATTTGACTTCTAGCTCTTCTTGCCTTGGGGCTGGCAACACCATCTGCATGCCAGACCACTGCCTGGGACCAGGATTCCTAAATTCAAGAGAACTGCAGCCAAAAGGAATCAATGGCTAAGGGGGAGCACCTGGTAGAGGACAGGAAAAAGTGGTGTCATGAAAAGGACAAGAGCGCCATTTAGGAAAATGGGACTGAATGGTAGCTGCAAATGTCAGTAGTTCTGTGTCTAAAGAAAGCATGGTAACCAGGTCTCAAGATACGGGAGACCATCTGAAATGTAGAAAAAAGCCTTGTCTGCCCCTTGCAGGCTTTACATAGGGAATGGGAATGGAAAGGTAAGTAATTTTCTACTCACTCAATGCAGAGGGAGAGACAGGTGAGGACTTGTGCCCTGTTCATTCAAAGCCAGCTTCCCATTCCTTCCTTGACAGAGGTCTGGCCTAGTGACAGTGACCATGATACTTTCTCTCTCAGTCTAGATCCTTCTTTGGTCATGATGGGCTTCCACTTATGGAGAACCCAGTAAAAACTTTTCCCTTAGTAATTCAGATTTATAGTATCTGGGGGAAAGCAGGCCAAGGTAGAGAAATCCTGGGCTCAAATGAGATAATGTGAACAAAGGTTTAAAAACTTAACAGGGAAGATGGGGCAGAGCCAAGGACAGACAGATTTTCAAAATATCCATTTACGCTTGATTATCAAAGGAATAGGCATAAACCTGATGCTCAACTGCAACTATTCAAGTGGCAGCACAGCCTCTGAGTTCCTGAAGAGTCACACAGCACAGTTATGTGTGGCCTAGGAGCCCTGCCCACTGGCTCCCATGCCGTCACACAGTCCTTTCTTCAACAGGCAGGGGTACCAGTGCACGACACCTTGCTCCTTTATTTCTGTGGAGGAGTAGGAAGGCAAGAACTTTGCTTTCTAAGATATCTTATGGAGCAGGTGAAGTTACTACACAGGGAATAGTAAATAAACAACACTCTTGCTAAATGAAAATCTCCCTTGACTCTCTTACCATTCAGAAAACAGTTTTCATCTACTCTATGAAGGGAAATGCCCAGGAGAGTTGGCTACAGCTGGCTCCTTTAGTCAACATCTTAAATTATTTGCGGTTTAGGCCATACTCTCATTTCCTTTGGATAATGACCTTTCAAAACAGTCTGACCAAGTAATCATATCAGCGCTAAGACAGACAATGCAGAACGTTCATTACAGACAGACCCTAAACAAAGGGCTGTGAAAGATGGGGCCACTACAATCGAGAAAGATAAATATCAACTTTGGATTAGACTAAGGTTCTGCAAACTTATATGACAGAGGCATTAAAGAAAGTGGAGAAAATGCCACCTTTTCCACACAGTATTAAAAACACACAGATAAAGGTAAGGTCACAATAACCAGGAGACAGTGAAAGAACATTTGGCCATTCTTTTTAGCTGTCACCCAGGGGCCAGAAACAAGGCCAGGAAGAAAAGTGGTAGGGGAATCAAGAATTAAAAAAGAAAGAGAAAAGGGACTTTAGCAGTTCTCAATCTGTGTGTCTTAAGCCCTTTTGGTGGTGGTGGTGGGGTTGTCGAACCCCTTTCACAGGGGGTTGCCCAAGACCCCTGGAAAACACAGATATTTACATTATGATTCATAACAGCAGCAAAATTAGTTATGAAGTAGCAATGAAAATAATTTTATGGTTGGGGTCACCACAACATGAAGATCTGTATTAGAGGGTTGCAGCATTAGGAAGGATGAGAACCACTGCTTTTGGAGATGTTAGTCAAAAGGAAGAGGAGTCAAGTCAGGCGAGATGTAATATACAGTTGAACTTCTCACAAGAGTCTCAGGACCTCCTTCCCTTTGTAAGCATAAGAAACCAGCAATAATCTGATGCTGTACCAGGGTAGTGGCACATGCCTTTAATCTCAACACTTGGAAGGCAGAGGTAGACAGCTCTCTTTCAAGGCTAGCCTGGTCTACATAGTGATTCCAGGACAGTAAGAGCTATATAGTGAGATGTTATCTTGAAACAAACCAAGAAAACAAAAGGATCTGCTGCTACTTCCTGTGATGTCTGCAGGACACAAACTACAGTGGACCCACTTGCTTTCCTAGTTCCTGTGTAGTACAGTATTGAGAGGTCCACAAAGTCAGAAGTAAAGTCTACAGTATTTGCCCCTTCCATCTACTCTCCAGGTGTTGCTAGACAATGTTATGGATTCACACACTAGTGGAGGATCAGGGTGGACACTGCTATCTTTAAGTAATAAAAAGTCAAACTACATTGTGTGGTTACAAGATGTATGTGAATGTGTACGGCCAGTACATGTGTTACTATCTAGGACTTCTACCTTTCAAGTGTTAAGTGCATCTTAACAAAGAGAACACAGAGCAATGTAAACTTAATGAAATGATTAAGTGCTGCACACCCCAGCCACCGGATGACTAGCAAAGCAGAAGCAGCATTACCCAGGTAGCTGTAGTTGATGTTTAGGAAGTGGAACAAATACTTCTTTAATAGAGGACTCAGGATTTGTTTGGCCAAATTCATTTCTTTTACTAATTCAAGAAGGCAAATGTTAGGGAAATCCCAAAGTGGTGGCCATGGACAGCAAGAGCACTGTGTACTGCTAAGTGAGTTAAAAAAGTGGTGGACCTCTCAGAACCTGGGCAGCCCAAAACAAGCCCTTAGGGCTGACCTGTTCTCCCACAGCTCCCAATATTAATGGATGGAATGGCTGATGGTTCAACGGAAATGAGATGTTGAAGTTTCTACCTAGGTTTATCCAACACTGAACATCTTGAAGCCCATATATCTGCTCTCAAGGACCTGGAGTGACCCATGAGAGAGCCTCTAGGAGCATCTGACTATAGCTCTGTACATACTTTATAACTGGAGTGGCCCAATAGACCTGACTAAGGAGGAAACAGGGGCAGAAGCAGATCCCAGTCCTAAGTCTGAGCAAGGCACACCTCCCACTACTATTTTCTTGTGCTCACTTAGCAGGATGAATGGCTGGCATACTCCTAGAAAGAAGATATATCTGTTGACGAAGACTTGAGTAAAATTAGCAGGTAGAAGGACACCACAGTAGCAGAGAGCCCAACTCCTGCCTGCAAGAGTCAGCCCAACAGGCAGATACAGAAATACAATTAAATTAAGTCAGAAAACCCGCTACAGAAAATGCAATTACTCAAAGATACAAATAAATGTTCAAAGAAAATTGGCCCCTGACAGGGTTAGTCAAGCTTCTAAATCCAGCTGGAGGCAGGCAGCTCAGGCTAATTCGCCAAGGAGGAGGACTGCAAAGCTTAAGCTCTCTGCATCAGGATTCTGGTTGGGCTGGCCTCATGTGCCAGGTTACCAGTGAGGAGGAACAATTTGGGGATGGCTGACCACTGACGCAGGGCTCAAAGAAATAAGATATGGGCAGACGCAGGAACGGCTCCTGGAGGGCAAGGCTGGGTGATGGAAAAGGCAACAGACTTATCTCTGCCATAGCAGGGAAGGGTGAAACCCCTGGAGCAGGACTGTGTGCCCCTCCCACAGAAGCTATGGGAAACGCCCTACCTCTCGCTGCAGCACTAGTTCCTTGGTGAAAAGTGTGGCTTCCTCACTGAATGGCTCTCCTTCCTGCACCAAGCCTGGGAGGTTTCGTGCTCCTCTGGGACATTCAATGCCTGTATCAGGAGAAAAGGAAAATCTGTGAGAAAGTGTACAGAAACACTCCCCATCCCACTACTCTCAACCTGGGAGGAATCCTCCCCATGCTCCCCTTTGGCCCTTCACGGCTTTCCCCACTCTTCTATAAATGACTTTCCTCCCTTCACTTACACTGCCAGCCCAGCCATGTGCCACTGGAGAACAACTGCCACTGGCTCCCAGACACTCCTCCTTACTATCTGACTTCACGCCAGAACCGGAAGTGTTAATTCAGTGTCACTCTCCTTTTCAAATAAACACCCCTCTGTCCTTAGGCTGTGCTTTGTATACTAGTACCACCAGCTTTCATTCAGAATGAGAGGCAGAAGAAAACAGAATACTGATGAAGTAGTGGGTGTGTGGAGTCAGAAATACTGGCTTCACGTCCCATTTTATCATTTATTATCTTCATGGCCTTTGCTAAATTACTGAACAAAGGCTCAACTCCCTATATAATATATCGACTTCTTAAAGGTGTTGTATTAGCCCAGGAGAGATAACATATGCAAGGTATTAGAATAAGGCTGGTTACTTCAGCTATTATTACAATCATCTTTATCATCATCGTTACCACTTTTAACAGTTCCCACACTTTGACTCCCATAGTAAGCCTATAACATTCATGAGCACAGAAACTTATCCTGTATACTTGTTTGTTTCCAATGATCGTACTTTGTACAAAATACACAACCTAGACAGCCTTTTCTTTCTTCAATTCAATCACTCATTTTGAAGATACATTTATTTCTAACAGTGGTCATATGTGACAGACCATAAAGTATACTGTATTTTGATGTCTAGAGAAGACATAAATATTTCAAAGTAATTCAAACTGCAACTGTAATTATGAAGGAGAAACTTGACCAGGCTAGAGAGAAACAGGAAAATAAAGTAATGACAATTCCAGAAAAAGAAAAGTGATGAAAATTTGTGACCCAGTTTCTGACCTCTGTTGGTCCCCGAGTCTGTGACACTCCGGGGAATAGAGGTCCCATCACCAACAGAACACAGGGTCCACATGCTTATGAGTAAAGCAGGGTGGCTGTTCACATTTCTAGGATCGATTCAAGACACCAAAGCCCAGAAGAAAAGGAACAGGCTCCATGTTTGGTTCTCAGCAGATGCAGAACACAGCTTTCTCTCTGAGCTGCTAGGCTTCCACTGGAACAGATTATGCAAAGTGAAGCACTAGGTGGTGGGGTACAGCAGCAGAAGAGAGCCTGCAGCAGCGGGCAGCTTCGGCTGGCAGCAACCAACGTCCTCTCACTTCGCAAAGATGGGGCAGCTAGAAGGCCCTATGCCAATCATGTGGCTGAAGATCAACAGGGCTGCCTCTTTCCCTGGACTAGTGTCTATGAGAGGAGCAGAACTCGATTTTCTAAAAGACAGCAAGAACTCCAGGGGCCAAGAACCTGAGATTAACCCTGAAGGGAGAGATGAGGCTAGAGCAAAATGGAAAGAAAGACAGCCCATGTTTTTCATGACATCAATAGCCCAAACCACTTTTCATTTTAGATCTGCAAACTAAGCAAGAGGAGGATTGCCAGGGAGAAAAACAAACGATTCTGTTGAACTATTTTGCCACATACCCATAGATAAAGCACTGCTGCAGAGACAAGAATAATGCAAAAACAATTATTTGGTCTGTTCTTGATCCTCACCGCAGAACTGGGATGCTGTGAGGTGGACTGCTATGCACCAGGGACCAGAACTAGGACCAGCAAGGTCAGAAACTGAGGGGTGGGAAGGATTTTTTTTTTTTTTTTTTAAATAGAAAGTACCTCAGATCTCAGAGTCTCAATAGTGAAGTACTAGCTTTAGCCCATGTTACTTTTTTTGGTATTCTGAAACAGCAAGAAACCGGTCAAGCTGCTGGGACTTCAGCAATACCGTATGGGATCCAGACCACCAGAGATCAAGTTGAGGAAACATGACAGTCAGTGGGCCCAGGCAGTTAAGCAGATCAAACAGAATTGCATTTAGATGAGGGTCCTTTGAGCCTGTGAAACAAGTCCATTCATTCTCTGTGGACAAAAAAGTAAGTTTTTTGCTGTTGCTACTCAGGCTTCAGCTCATTCAGAGGAAGAAGCCTCTACCACTTTTAAAGTAAAAATAAGTAAACATTCACACCAATGCTTAGCAAACATGGGCAAAGGCAGGAAGAACTTTCTCTTGGATTCATTTCCTTTGAAGAAACCCCTGGACAGAGGGAAAGTGAACCCTAGGAAGAAGCAGAACCTGCGACCAGACCAGGGTTTGCAGGTAGAGGTAGGAAAGCAGGAAGAATCTTACAACACCTGCAGATAAAGGCTAGTGTAGGCCTGAGAGATGGTTCAGAGAAGAGAGACACTTGCTGCCAAGTCTAACAGGCCTGAGATCAACCCCTGGGACCTACGTGGTGAAGGGAGAGACTTCTGCACACACTGTCCCTTGATTCTACACCCATGCTGTGGTGTATGAGTATGTGCATGAACACATGCATACAAGCATGTGAGGTCAGAGGACAACTTGAAGGAACTGGTTCTCTCAATTCAGGTTGTCAGGCTTAGTGGCAGGTACTGTTACCCACTGAACCATCTATCTAAAGAGCCCCACATGTGTATTTGAATATAAGCATATATACTTATATATAATTAAATCCTCACAAACTGGTTAATCTTGACTAAATGCATTAAGTGACAGTCTACTGTAGTTCATTACAGACAAAAACCAAGATGGCTTTGGCACTACATTGAAGACTTGAGTGGGTGGCAACACACAGCTTGAGAAACACTGAAAATGAGATGCAAAGACAAGGCTGAAAGGTCCTCCATGGCCTTGGAGCATCCAAACCAAGGGTTTACCAGGCTCCAGACTTGCTTTTGTGTCCAAAGGGATCAAGAAACAAAGAGCAGTGTCTGGTGATGAATAGGACATAGTGCCAATTTTAACTTGCAGGACCCAGGAAGTGGCTGGCTGCTGCTGCGATCCAGGTGAACACATTGAGCAGGAAGTGATCTGTATCCCCTTCTGTCCAGGGTCCATGGAGCAAGGCATCCCAGAGTGCACTGTTCCTATGCTGTGGGGCTACCATCCCAAATATGCC
Organism: Peromyscus californicus insignis; assembly: GCF_007827085.1. NCBI lineage: Eukaryota > Metazoa > Chordata > Mammalia > Rodentia > Cricetidae > Peromyscus > Peromyscus californicus. Next base: position 41,670,624 of record NW_026294584.1, on the reverse strand, counting down.
ACTTTCTCATCAATAAAGAGGAGAAAGAAAATAGACAGGAAGAAAGGTTGCTTTTCAGTGAGACTGAAGCAGCTGGTCTGGGCCTGTGACAGGCAGAAATTGGGAGTTCCCAAGAGTGCCTTGGACTGGAGACAGGGAGTGAGTCCTATAGACTGTCTCTGGCCTATGTCTGTAGTTCTGCATCCTGCATATCACTGCTAATAGCTGCCTTTCCTGCTAGCACACTGGAGTGGTGCTGCATGCTAATAAGGATGCATGGACTAAGCTGTACCTCCAATGCCCCAGGTACAGAATAAGTGCCTGCCTTACCACTGACCCTGACAAACCACTCGAGAAGCAAAAACATTTTAACTTGAAAAGAATACCATACCTAAGAACAATCCTAAGTATTTTTGAGCATTTTCCTTCTCTACGACGCACTGGTGGGATGATGTGAGATGGTATCTTAGATCTGGAAGAGGCTGGTGAGCCTTATACACTCCCTGCAGCTCATGCAAACAAACCTTAAGGCCTGTTTGCTTAAAGGTAAAACTCATTATTTTTCATGCTTTTCATGGGCTTTCTAGTAAATGAATGGTTGAACAAAATTACTTAAAATAAAACACAAAAGAACATTTGCTTGATTTTTGGAGGGCTCAGGATGAGACATGCTGTCAGGACATCATGACTCTGGCTCCTGCTCTGCCATTAAGAACTATTAAATGTCACCAGCTCACAGTCTTTGTCTCTGACAGGAAGTGTCTACAAGGTCTAGCATGGCCATAAAAATCCTACAATTTTAGTTATGTCCTTTTGAGTACCCAAGGCTTGACTTTTGGAGTACAGAGTGCTTCTTTTCAAACTTAAAAGGCTGGGCTGTGGAGTATCAATCTATTAAAAAATTATACACTTAGAGACATTGACTAACTAGTGCAATTAACAAAAAACACTTTGGTCAGTCAGCTTTGGAACAAGAAGAACAAATTCTTGCTAATGACAAGATAATGGCCATATAAGAGAGTCTATTGATGGTCAAGTAAAGGTTATGTATCACTTTGAATATTTTAGAATGAATGTTGAATTTTGTGATAATTAAGCTTCAGGACTCAATGTGTGTCTGCTCTTTCCTGTATTACACAATGGGAACTGAGGGAAATACGGCCAGTTTGCTTTGCCTAGAAGCAACAGCTTCCCAGTGGCCATCAGTCCCGCAAAGAAACCAGGCATTATCAGAAGGAAAGAGAGGTAGTGGAAAGAAACACCAGTCGGAAGGGTTAGGTAGTGGAGCTGGCAGCACGTCCACTGTGTTCTCTGCTGCTCCTGCTGTCAGAAGGAAGAGAGCAGGAGGCATGCAGCAGAGCCTCCTTCCGTCTGCTTGGAACAGCTCTCCTAAGCCGTCCGTCCTCCTTGTTTCACCAAGGTCATGTAGCCCAGGCTAGACACTGTGTGGGAAGGTAGGGCATCAGTATGAGAAAGACTGCGCTCATACAGCTAAGCTACCAGATATAATGGATCCCCTCTACTACGGTGTAAGGCACATTAGTGGTGAGTGAATTAACTACTCTAGAGGTTAACACTGTTAACACCTGATAGACAGCTGGAGTCTATTAGGCAGACAGATGAGTGCTCATCTCGACTGTGAGACTGTAGGCTGGATGCTGTGGCTGAGCTAATGGTAGGGCTTCCCAGGACCAAGCAGCGATGTCCTCCCACACACGAGGTTGGTATTTGTCCTCATCATTCCACAGCTCGAATGGGAAGCCAGGAGCAGAAGTGGGGTAGCAGAGAAGGATGGACAGATTGAGCCACGCTAGTTTTAAGCCAGCAATAGAGCTGTGCCTTCACAAAGATGGTAGATGGCAGGTGAGTCAATATGATCCTCTTCCTGGAACTGGAGCTGCATGTACAACATGTAAAACTTAAGCCTACTGAGGAACCACAGGAAGGAAGCAATAAACAGAGAGGTACCTGTATGAACAAAGATTTCCTCAGACTCATCTTCCAGGTTCTGGCATCCGTGAAATGTGATCCTACTTAGGATCCCTGTTTGGCCTTCACTGACGGTCCTATAAATCTGCCTTCTCCCTCCACTACCACCATGAGTTATGAGAGTGTAGTATTCAACAAAAATAAAACTGAAACTAACAGAGAAACTGCTTCTGAGGGTGGAAACTGTGTCATATTCAGATTTTATCTTTTTCTACACCAGACACCCAATACACTGTCAAGCAACAAAGTAGATTCTCAAGAAATGTTGAATGAATAGGAGTGAAAAATTCTGAGAAAAAGAAGTAAACATCAAAAGACAGAAATGGCGAATTCAGTCACCACTAACATGCCTTATACAGTAGTAGAGGGGATACTTTCTAGCTGCTAACAGCTTTCTGAGTTCAAAGTTTTTCTCATAGAGACCACCCCCTTCCCACACAGTGTCTGTAATGGACTAGACAGCATTAGTGAAATGGAAGGAAGAAGGCTTAGGTGAGCTGTTGAACTTCTAAAGGTCCCAGCAGGCAGAAAGCCCATTCTGCTGCATACAGGTCTAGAGTGACCCATTTGGGAGACAGAGGTGTTTTTCGTGGATACCAGAAGAGGGGTTCACAGAGTCCTTAACTACAGACATCCCAGTCTCCCATGGTTGTATAACACCTCAAGATGAGACACATAGCATTGCTACACGTATGTACTTCACTGGTCTCTACCGTGTCACATTTGAGAACATGGTTTAAATTCAGAGATAAAGTAATCAACAGTGAGCAGCAATGTCTGAAACGTTGGGGCATAGCAGAGATGTTTAGCTTCCAACACTACAGCAATCCCCATGTATGATCAGCATTGGAAGCTAATGTGGCCACATGGAAATGCAGAAAACTGGAGCACCCTTAAAGAGAGCAGGAGAAAATGAGTCAGGGTGGGGAGGCCTGCCTTTAAAGAGAAGATAAAAGGTGCTAAATCTGTATAGCTCAGCTAAGCGGTGACTAAGAGGGCGACACGATAACAATCTGCAAATATCTGAAAGGTGTAAACACCAGAAGGGAGGGGTGCTTAGCCTGAGAGCAGGGGGTATAATTATTAGGGGAAAGAAAATCTGGACAAAATCTCGGGAAAACGATAACTACTGGGTTATAAATAAGTTTCCCAATGGCAATGAGAATGTTGTTATTGGATCCTAAAGCTGAAAGGTGCTCAGCCACCCCTTTGCTTACAAAGAAGCTCATACCAATCAACTGTGACTTCATTTGCTACATTTAGGGACAGATCTTAATAATAATTCAACTCTAAGTATTTCTGATTTAAGTACTTCTGGCCCCCTGAAATTTCTCCATAATTTCTGTTGATCTAATCACAGAGGAGACAGAACAGTAGTTCTGGTGGCAATTTTCGAATAACAACAACAGGCTTCATCTGCTAGCAACATGCCTGGCAAGTAGTTAAAGTGGGTTTGGGGACAGACACAAGAGGCAGACAGCTAGGACAGGGAAGGCAGACTGTCTCATCGGATGGGTCACACTCCTCCCTAGTCTCTAAAACCCCAGGCAGGAATGCTGTTGAGTTTTCCAGATGGAAAAGTGTGGATCCCTCTCCCTTCCTTTTATATACACAGCCCCCCTGGAGGAATTGTCAAGGACAAGGCAAGGCAAGAGAGAACACCAAAATAAGCTTCCTGTCACACTGATTGCACTCCAATACCTTTGCCTGAGTTCCTGCTGCTGCAGCTACTCCATTTATAATCCACAGGCCCTCCGCAGAGTTTTTACCCCAGATTCAATTAGTTCCATTTCTGTACCTCCCCTGCCACCTTTCTCCCCGCCAACAAACAAAAGGGAAAAAGCCCCACTATACACAGACAGTAGAGCACTTCAGCTGTGCACACAGACCTGGGGTAGGAGGGGGAAGTACTTTTAGATAGTGATTCCTTCCCTCCGTGCTAAAAACAAACCCTCAGACATTCACAACAGGCAGAGGCAGGCAGGCTGGGCACCTGCTTAGTTGTAAGGATTGTGGTTACCACTTAAAAACCGAATCAGTTCAAGTTGTTGGTTCTCAGAACTGTTACACATCCCATGCACCAAAAGCTTGCTCTCAGGTCCCACTCACAGGTTTAAGAACGATCGGGAGGTCTTAAGCTGCAACACTGCCAATGGATCAGTTAAAAATCGAGAAAAAAGAGACAGCACACTTGGCTCTCGGTTTCACATTCCTAAGATGGTCCAGAGAGAAAGGTAAGTGGGGGACCAGCTGGCCCTAGGAGTTAGTTCTTTATGGTATCAGGCCTCAATTTGTATTAAAAAGTTCAGAAATAAAATCAGGATTTTACATTGCCTCAAATTCTTTATTCTCTCCCTTTTCTCTAAAGTCCTACTTTGTTTCCTCAAGGGAAGCTAGAATGTTGTGGGCCAATTTTGGAACATGCCACTGCTAAAGCTTTTTCAATGATCAGAATAAAGGGATAAAAGAAGAGTGAAGGATCCTAATTAAAGGGATCAAACATCTCAGGTAATTGTAGTCAAGGGAGTCAGAACTGGGCAGGAGCTAAGAATGAATGCTTTCAGTTTAGAGTTTTTAAGGACAGATTTTTATTAGGTTGTTCTGGGTTTGTGATGTTTGATGCATCTGTTGAAAGACTAGGGCCTGGAGTTAATTGGGTACAGGAACAATACGGCCGAGCCTTCACAATGCAGCAGGAACTGCAGCTAGCTCCGAAGGAAGGGAGGGAATAAGAAGGAAGCAGGTGCAGTGTGGTGTCGAGCCGGGCTGTTAAACATACTTTACGTTCTCTGGCCCAAGTCCTACTGGAAGCCCTTAGTCTGTTAAGACAGCCCCGTTCTGTCGTCAGCTGAGGAAGGGACACCGATCCTTCCACCTCTAGTGCATGGCACATGGTAGAAGCTCAGTAATTGTTTGTGAACAGGAATGCCAGGAGGAGAGAACTGAGTAGAAAGAATATAACAAACCTGTTACAGCAGTCTCTATTCCTGAGTTTTGTATGCATCAGAGTTAACACTTGGAGAATTAAAGAGGAATTCTAGTGACACTTATTTCCAGGACTTCAAGGTGAGCTTGTGCTAAATGCAAATCATTGGTCATGGTAAGTGGAAGAAACAAGCAAGGGCTGGCTTAGAGGCTGACACTAGATTTCTCATTCTCAGTCTAGCTGGGCAGCATGCAGAACCTGCTCCTCCAAACCTGATTTACAGCCAGCTTTAGACACTGAAGAATCACTCCCTAAAGGGAGAAAGGGAGGAAAGCTTTTCAGATGGAGCTGGCATGGCAGATAACAATCAAGCCTGCACTGGAACCACCTTTTATAATTCCTCCTATTGCAGAGCAAGATCAGAAAACAATTGAGTTTTAAAGAGAAAAAATCCTCCCTGATTAATGAAGCCTTTCCCCTCCCGTGGCACCCCAAGAGCACAGCTTTAAAAAAAAAAGGTGGCAGGCTGTCTCTGGGGTGTTTTGGGGAGGGGCTAGCTGTGGCAGGCTGTGGTTTCCCATGCTCAACTGGGGGACTGCAATGATGGGCCTGTCAACTAAGTAGGAGACTAGAACAAGTAGGCCCGGGATGATGTGGGACCCTCGGCTATGTCCTTCCTGGAGTTTCTCCTCATCATCCACATCAAAAACAGCCTGTCTTTGTATTAGCAGGCAGAAAACGAAGAATTCTGAGGTAAAAATGTGGAGCCACGATAGCCTTTCAAGTACCAAGAAGGCGCCTACAAGGCGCTGGCTTTTATGTAACAGGCTGTGGAGACAGCTTCCCCCTAGAACAAACATCCTGCACCCGAGCAAGGAGGGGGAGTTGGTTTCTATGAGAACCTCAACTTTGCTTTTACTGACTTATTTTAAACATGGAACTTTATCTTTGAATCAAACAAAACTTAGATTTATCCCCCCCCCCCTTTTTTCATTTCTGGTACCAAAGAGTTCCCTGTCTTGGTTTCTTTTATTCTATACTAATGGATAAAGAGAAAAATTTGAATTTACCATCCAGACTCTGAAAGACATTAGCTTCAGGGTAGGGAAAAAGCCACAGGAAATATCCACGTGGCTCTTGCAAGTACAAGCTTCCAGAAGGTGTTCTGGCACACACCTGGCAGCCAAATGTAAAAGCTACTTACTTGCATAAATTTAGAGTGACTTTTTCTAAACCAAGCTGTGTTGTGTTATTTGAACAAAATGGTTTTGAGATGTGTTCAGTGTACTTCCAAACTATTGCCTTTCTTGAGTGTTCACTCAATGACAATTGCTCTGGGCTCCTCCTCCTGAGGAGAGTGAACTCCAAATGTTTAGAAATTAGTACACTCAGCTAGCAGAATGGAGGAAGAAGAAAACCAGCGAGTGTCAGAAATACTAAGGCCCATGAATAGAGAGAATGGATTACAAAACTAATGGATAAAGAGAAAAATTTGAATTTTTCCAAGAGGACAGACTGATCTCAGACATACAGACACAGCACATCCTGATAAGTGAAGCAGCTTGCATTCTGGGGCATGAAGAATGATATTCCTTTTCCTTTTGCTTTTCTCTTGAGACAGAGTCCCCTTATGTAGCCCAGGCTGGCCTGGGACTCATGAACTTCCTGCCGCTACCCCCCCCCCCCCCCCCCCGGCCCACCCCAGTGCTGAAGTTCTGGAATTACAGGCTCTGTCTCTTGCCTACTCCCTTCTTTTCAGGTTACCATACTCTGAAGAGGGGTCAATAGATAATGTCCCGAGAGCTGAGTCTGCCCACCATCTGTTGTTTCTTCTAGATAGAGTCTTACTATATAATCCTGACTAGCTAGAACTTGTTGTATACACCAGACTGGCCTCTAACTAGAGATCCGCCGGCTGACCCACCATTTATTTTTGTATAGCTCACAAATTAGGACACAGTTTTCATACTTTTGGGTGGCTGACCAAAAAAAAAAAAAAAAAAAAAGTCAGAAGAATAATATTTTGTGGTATTTGAGAATCATGAGATTCAGATGTCAGTGTCTGTGAGTGAAACTTTGTCGAAAGATGGCCACATTCACTTGTTATCTATGGCTGTTTTAATGGTATAAAGACAGCTGAATAGTCTGACAGAGACCATAAGGCCTAAGAAGCCTAAATTATTTATTGTCTGGCCCTTTACAGAAAAGTTTGTCCAGGATGTCACTTGCTATAGAAACAAAGTAGAACGAGAAAACCACCAGGCAGCAGAGGGTTCACCTCCTAGAGTTCCAACAGTAGACACAACAAGCCATAAGAACAGTGTAACTTACCCATCACTGCTCCCTGATTCCTGATCAGATCTCCCCATGCAGTTCAAACCTGGAGCACACATCCCTAAGCAGGTGCCTGTCTTGGTGCCTCACCTCAGCTCTCCCTCCTCCCACCACACCCACCGGACACAAGTTCTCGCTCCTGCAGCGGGGTTATACTCAGGCTGCCTTTCTACTCGGAGATCCAAGAGGTTCTACAGATGTCTTGACAGCATTCTGTACTGTGTCATCCCTCAGAGGGCTCCTTCCCCACCTAGCTTCCCTCTAGTTGTTCCAGCATCCAGGGCTGCATGATCTGTCTCCTGTCATGTAGCCTGGAACAGTCAGAGATGATCTTGAAATTCTGATCTTCTCATTCTTCCCAAGTACTGGGATCTAGGAGGTGAACTACACTGGGTTTTGTGTAGTGTTGGGGATCAAACTGAGGGCTTTGTTTATGATAGGCCAGTACCCTACCCCCCTTGCTTTTTTGAGACAGGGTCTTACTATGCTTACTATGTAGCTTTGGCTGTCCAGGAACTCTGTGTAGACCAGGCTAGCCTTGAACCCACAGAGATCGGCCTGCCTGGTACTGTGATTAAGGGTCTGCACCACAACTCCTGGTTGTGCCCTCCCTCTGTAGCCTCATTCCTATCCCCATCCACCCTCACCTTGCCTTGTGGTGATGATCATGGAGAACAAGACTCAGAATCCTGAACTGTCCTCCAAGCACTAAACTCCATTTCCGAATGTCTGACAGAGGTTCCCCCTGGGTGTCCAATTAATAGCTCGGATTCAGTGCACCTAAGCTAAAACTCTCCTTTGGCTGCTTCTCATCCTGTGCTCCTTGCTTCTGGTTTTATCACCCTTCCCATGCTGGAAAGCACTCACTATTCCTTGTTTCTCTCCTTCTCTACCCACATGAACCGGTGCTTGCTCTGCCAAGAATCTTCTGGTTTCCCCGCCCGCCCTCCATTTTCCTCTATAGAGATTTTTCATCCACACAGCTACCAGAATAATCTCCTAAAGCACACGCTTTGCTCAAAACCCTTGAGTGGCATCCTATACTTCACCAAATAATATCAGAATTCAACAATAATATCAGAATTCAACAATCTGACATTCCAGGCCCTGTAAGACTTTGTGTAATTCCTTGGGACCATATAAAACCTTTACTACCCATCTGACAGCCTTCAAATATTTGAAGACACAACATCTATTTTTTCTCATCCTTACATCTTATTTTCTTTAGGCTAAACATTCTCAAGACCCCCATGGGAAAAGAGTTCTGATTTCCTACCATCTCATTCGTTTCCCTCTTTAAACTTACATAATATGAAGTCTTCCATCTGGAAATCTCTTTCTGGTTGATTTAATTAAAAAGGTCTAAAGGGTGTGGAGTGTACAGTGGGGAGCACTTTCCTTTTGCACTCCTGAGAGTCAGTTCAGGAGCTTAGAGATGTGTAGCTTCAGGGAAGACTTGGGGGCGGGGAAGGTAAAGATGGTGTATGATTCTTACCCTGCTCTAGGCAGGAAGCTACAGCAGCGACACAGCAGGACTTAGCCAGCTGAGGAAAAGCCCTCCCTAGAGGTGGGGGAGGTGGGACCTGTCTTCTCAGAGGCTTCTGGCCTTCACTGGCCCTCTTTCCAGCCCATTTCCATTTTCATCTCTCAGCAGCAGCCCCAGGCACAGTGGAGACCCTGGTGGTGTTGTGACAAGCAGCCTATTCATTTCCTTCTCTCAGCCAAGCTCTCTGGGGATAAAGAGGAACAGCGAATCCAAACCACTGCCCAGAATCCACTTTGCAGAATTCAGAGAAAGACTGCTCTACGGAAGCAATTACATCCTGTTTGGAAGACCTGAGGGGGAACGAAAAGGATCTTTAGTTTTCACCCATGCCATAGCACTGCAAGTCTCCAAGTGGAGACCATCTTGGGCACTATAGCCAGCGCTCAGGGAAGGATGGCTTAATGTGTACTAGGTAGGGCTCCTGTCACATAGGAGCAACAGGGTTTGCACTGTGACGCTGGACAGAAAGCTTCAACTGGGAAATGAGAGAAAGATGAAGAAAGCAGCAAGAAGGAAGCATCAGATCCCAGAAACACCAGCTTCCCGAGATGAACCTGGCGGATATTGTGCTTGTCCATCCAGGGCCAGAAGACTGCCCTAACACACATACCACTGTACTACTGAAGAAGGCCTGGGCCCACACTCAGGACTCACACAAGTCAATTTTGGGGTTGGGGCGGTAGAGTGCTTAGGGCTGCAGGGAGAGTGAAATTTCCTGAACACAGCTCTTAGTCCAACTCATTTCTTGATAATGAAGCCTGGTGCATAACCACAGCCAAAGAGTGCAGGTGTGGGCAGGGTGTGGGGCGGGGCGGGGAAGGATGCAAGAGCACGTGTGCAAAGAAGAGGAAGAATAGTGAGGGAGAGGGGCTGAAGAAATAGTATTGGCCTTTCCTAGGGCTGAAATCATATACAGGAGCCTAACACGGGAGATGGTGACTGTTTTAAAGATCCTGGTCACTCAAAAAGCTTGAGACCAGGCTGTGCCTGCCTATCACAGGAGGACAGTGGAGCAGGACAGCCATAGCTGGACCTTTCAACTTTGCTCATACCTGGTCATCATTCCTGGGAGAAGGGTTATTCTCTTCTAGGCATATTCTGCGGGTCTCCTCCAAAGTCCTATACTGTATGCCTGCTCCTTTTCACCATCCTGCACACCTGGGTAGATGGTGGCTTTCTCTCTACCTCTATCATGTGTGCAAGCAAGCAAGCAAGCAAGCTCATTGCTGCTTCTAAGCTGTGCCACCATCCATGTCTTTTCTACTATGCCCAATGCTAGAGTATATGTAAGGGGTGGCTGGTGACAAGATCCCTAAATTATAAAGAGAAATATAGGGCTACAAGTCCTTGCAGAACCTTGGAGGAACTGGGAAGCTACATGCTATGTGGTTATCTATTTGATGAAATAAAGTATTTGATGTAATAACAAATATTATTTGTGCCCATAGGTTTGGTCACTAAGATAATTAATTATATGTCTTCTTTGAATAGAAAACAAAGCAAAATAAAAGTGGCCAGTCCTAGACAGGTATCTTTCTGGGCTTTGCCTTCCACAATTTATTAAGTATCTGGACATCTCATAGCCCACTAACGGTTCCCTCTAGATCAGAAGAAAGCGATTAAATCTCTGAACACGAAATGCTAATGCTAGGGCTATATAACCACGCATGTGTCAGCAATTCCATCCCAGGCAGCCTTTCTAGGAGGTACTAGTTCCTGAATGGCAAAGAGGACAGCTGTCAGCAAAGGGCGGGCCTGATGAGGCAAATTCCACAGCACAACAGCCACAAGAAAAACAAAACCAAGGTAAGTGTTTCATACGGAGGCTGCTGCACCTAAGGTCACTAAACTAGAGCATCCTTTGTTTTGTGACTCACCCAGCCTGAGCAGACAGTTGTTCATTCTGGAGTCAGGAGGACAGTGGGTGCTTGGTAGGGGATATCTTCTAGCCAGCCTAGAGTATGAAGCTCCGTCAATAATGACAGAAGTCTTCTCTGGACTGCAAGAGTATGGACTTATTACTTCTCTGCATACCCAGACACCTACCTGCTTCATACCTAGGGAACAAGAGAGCATCAGATCTCTCTTCCAGAGCAGCCTGGTGAACAAACACCACAGACATCCACTAGGGATCTGCAGGGCAGGCAGGAGTGAGGAAACAGTGTGAGAAACTCCAAGGGATCACGATGGATCGAAACCACTGAAGTGACCTTGTGTGTTCAGAGAGACCTGGCAAGTATAATTTGTAGGCCCTTACGTTCTTATTTCCCTTACCAATGTTCTGGCAGAGATGTTGTAACATATTAATCTTTGTAGTTGAGTGATATGGTTTAAAATACTGCAGGGCTTGGCTGCCATTCCCTCCCCTAGGGTCTCAAAATAACTCCACACAAATCATCTTTGCTAAACACTCACTCAGGCAGCTCTTCTCTGCTAGCACACACACATCTTATGTAAGGGAAGAAGCCACCCAGCTTGCTGGAAGACGGTGGCACTCCCAGAGAGGCAGCACTGTTTGCTGCCCTCGGCAGAGCTGGGTTTTCAAGGCAGCCACAATATGGTGGTGGTTGAGCCCAAGTTCCTCAGTGAGAAGATACCCAAGGAGGATGAGGTGAGAAGACTGCCACTTCCTAGCTGCCTGATAAATAAATGCAACTCCATTTAGTGACCTCTTGCTATAGACAGTCTACTCAGCTAGCTTTGGGAAAGTAGTGAGGAGAGGAGCGAACACGGCCTCTCATGAGAAGCCACACAGTTCACTACAGAGAACGGGCACAGATCTGAGGAGCCCAAAGAAGAACGCTGGGGGACAGGGTGGTGAGTAGGGGCAGCTGCAGAGCCTCTCACAAGACCTACCCACAAGTAGACGAAATAGTATCAGTCCCTGGGCCACATCCATCTGGCCCACACCTATAGTATGTGGCTAGCTGAGGGAGAAGCCTGAGAGAGCTGGTCTGTTTGCTAGATCCCAGCAAGTCAGGTAGTGCCTATAGATTGAGATCATCTGCTCAATGATTTGCATCAATAGCACCCTCTCTCTGGCACAGTCACTGTGCCCAAGGGCCCAAATAATGACGGTATGGAGTCTGGTGATGGATCTGCACTGGCAGGCTCCATGTAGGCTTCTGGGCCCTTTTGTCTTGGTAGCCTTGACCAGGGTCCGATGATAGCTGTGTGAAGCTCTCAAGTCCCCCATCTTACCCAGTGTCAATTCTAGCCAAGCTAGGGACTCTGGCAAAGGTCCCCAGAGACTGTGGGGTTCCTTCAGTTTCCTTAGAACTGTTTTAGAGGAAACACAGATAGCTTCAAAGCCTTGTCGTAAGGGCATGTGTGGCATGCCATACAGGCTGCTTCGTTACCCATTTCTCCTGGTTCTCCCACCCTGTGCCCCAGAGCTCGGCTTTCTAATCCTTTCTCCTGACTGTTGCTCAAGAGCTGGAGCTTCATGGTAGCTCATTCTGGGCTACAATATATTTTGCAGTCATCTCTGAAATCAAACTTTGTCATTACTGAGCTATCACAGAGGTAGAGCTGAGCTTCAAACCTACTATAAACCCAAGGCATTTCTGAATGCACCTGTACCTACATCTAAAACACAAGGTTTCAAAACTAACCTCGGGAAACCTTTTATCATTTACAACCCAGAAAACTGATGTCCTTGTTCTCACCCTTTATTACCAAGTGAGTGACAAAACCCCACAGATTCAAACACTACTAGGCTACTCTTGGGTCAGCTCTACCCTGTCACTGTCACCCTGCTAACCAGGCTGCCCCAGCTCTTATCCAGTCAATGGCAATCATATCCTAGTCACATGCGCTCATGTTGGTTTAGAGCTTTTCAAATCTAGTCTCCACACTGTAGTCAGAGGAATCAAAAACGCACAATTGCAATGAAAAAGGAGAACTCCTTCCCGTATCTGGTAACATGGACGACTCCCGCGGTCAAAGGCTGGTAAGGGTTTAACGTGATTTCAGTTTTGAAGGTCACAATAGACAAAACTAAACCATGGTTAAAGAGGTCAGAACATTGGTTCTGTCTGGGAGGAGGGCCACAAGGAGCATACTAGGACACTAGAAATAGTTTGTATTTTCATGCGAGTGTTACTTGGGGGTATGTACACAGATAAAAATTCACCAAGCTGCATATTTAAGACTTTTGTGCTTTATTACCAATGTGATACCTAAAATGGAATAAAAAAAATAATATAATGCTTCAGCCAGCTCTCTGATAAGTTTTCTTATCAGTTCCTACTGTAGAAGTCAAGGATGGGCTGGCAGGGGGTAGGGGTTGGAGACTAGCATTTGTGGATCCAATGAACCTGCATGAAAATCTTCATGTGTGCATTCGTTTCTTGAAGCAAAGACAGAGTGCCTTCTTCGTTCCTAAGAATGGACATGAGTTAAAGTTATCAAGAACTGGTCTACGAGGCACAATCCAAGCATTCTAGCCTGGATGCAGGTCCTTCTGAGACTTTCACACTGCCACTCTGGCAGCAGCCAGCTACCGGCCATACTAAACCCTTTGTCCTTTTGAATAACAATGCTTTTTTCATGGCTTTTTATGCCCATTTCTGGTTACCACCTTTTCCTTTTTTTAAATCTACCCAGGGAGAAAGCCTTCAACTTTTTAAGTTCTGTAAAAGATTAGCAAATAAGCTGAAGAGTGAAGAAATAGCTACACAATCAGCATGCAAAAGAGGCCAGGAGGAGACTGGACGCTGGGAGAAGACTTCAGAGGAAGGGCGGGGACACGGCTCAGTGAGTAGGCCTGGGTTCACACCCTCAGCACCGACATAAAAGCCACGTGTGGCTACATTCTTTGGAATCCCTGTGTTAGAGGGCAAAGGCAGGCAGATGCAACGGCCTTACTAGCAACCCAGTCTAGTCCAAATTAACAGACCATCTCAAAAGAATGTCAGCCCTGGCCTCTACATGCACCTGCACACCCAGGCACAAATACACAACACCACAAACCAACCAACCAACCAACCAACCAGATTGTTGAAGGAATGAATTAATCTGCGCATAGAATCCACTGTTTTTGTGATCCTGTAAAAATGTGATGATAGTCCACTTGGGTGAAGGATTTGAAGGTGAAGGACCTACTTTTAAAATGTAGAACACATGAGACTGTAAACAGAGAAAAGGTAATATAAAGCCAAAGTTAAGATAAAATTGAAAAAGTATAACAACCAATGCTTAACAGTGTTCATGCAAGTTCATATATGAAGGACCTAGAAAGCACATGCACCTGACTATAGTTCCATGATACTCAGAACCTACAGGGTAACTTGAGAAAACAGAAATGCTCAAGTTTCTTTCCCAGACTATTAAATAAATAAATTACAGTAAAAGAAAGCACCAGCACGCATCAACTAAACATTCACAGAATCCCAGAATTTTACACCTGGAAAGAATCTTAAAAATGGCTTAGCCTAAATTCCTTCTTTTAACAGAGGTGGGAACTAGAAATTAGAGTCGTTCAATGACCTACACAAGCTCACATAGCAATCAAGTACAGATTATAAACCCTATCTTTTTTTTTTTTTTTTTTTTTTTTTAAAGATTTATTTATTTATTATGCATACAGTGTTCTGTCTGCATGTGTCCCTGCAGGCCAGAAGAGGGAGCCAGATCTCATTACAGATGGTTGGGAGCCACCATGTGGGTGCTGGGAATTGAACTCAGGACCTCTGGAAGAACAGCCAGTGCTCTTAACCTCTGAGCCATCTCTCCAGCCCCAACAGAGATTTTTTTTTTTAAAGATTTATTTACTTATTATGTATACAGTGTTCTGTTTGCATGTATCCCTGCAGGCCAGAAGAGGGAGCCAGATCTCATTACAGATGGTTGTGAACCACCATATGGGTGCTGGGAATTGAACTCAGGACCTATGGAAGAACAGCCAGTGTTCTTAACCTCTGAGCCATCTCTCCAGCCCTATAAACCCTATCTTTTGACAGGCCGTTGTTTCTGCTGGATCCTGTCAGTTCAAGCTGAATGCACTTCATCTTATGTAAGTTGTCTGGAGTCCTGATTTATCTTGCAGAATTCTGACTCTGGGTATCTCTTCCTGAATGAAGAGATAATCTGATATTGTGGACTTCTCAAAAAATTTTTTTAGGTATTACAGCTAAGCTCACATGTAATTAAAAGGGTTCCATGAATATAGTGCATGAATATACCAGACAGCATATTTAAGAAGAAATTAGCATAAAATGCTACAACACTGTGAATGTTAGCTTCTGTTGTGTTGGGCACTGGATCAAGTACTTTTGAAAAACATGTACCTTGCTATTTAATGCTTAGGGCTACTATAATTTGCACATGAGAAAAATAAGGCAAAGATAGGTTAAATAAAGGAGCACCTATTCTGGTTATTCTAAAGCTCATGTTTATGGTGAATGATACTTAAGTGCCCTCGTAAACATGTGATACAGCATAGAATTTCCAAAGCTGGAATTCTTAAGAGACCTTAATTACTTTATTCCAGCTTTCTCATTCACATTTGATGAAATGGAACCGGGAGCAAACAGAGCATCCTATTATACCACCGGCTTCCTCCTACAGAGCGTGTTTCTGCATGAGTGCTCAAGAGAACACAAAGCAAGTTAGCTGTCTAGCCATACATGAGGATGCTTGAGGAATGTTTATTCTACCATGATAGTCTGGATCCTTGGGCCTGAGTGCCTGTGTAGGATGACAAGTTCATCATTCATTTACCTCCTCACCAACTAGTTACTAAGTTTCTACTGTGTTCCAGCTGTGGAATTTCCAAGGTACCAGGCTCAGTTTTCAAGAATGGAGACAGAATGTGAGCATTGAGGAAGCAGAGAACTGAGTACAGCCCAGCTAGAGGAACATGCTCAAGTACAGCCATGTAAAGGGTTTGTGGATACTCATAATGCTTCCAATGACAGAAAGACAGTCTAGCATTTGGGATGCAGGACAAAAGTAAGGAAAACTCAGCCTCCCTCTGAGAACTATCAATGTGGTCTTTGGGGTTGAACAATTCCTCCCTGTGGAAGATATCCTGTGAACTGCTGGATGCTTAGCATCTTAGCTGTCCTCGAATGTCATAGAAACACTGGGAGCACCAGTAAATCACTCTCAATTTCTACTCTGCTTCCTTTGGGAAAGCACAAGAGTAATTCTGTTATTCTCTTGCTTCTCAGCCTTAGGAAGGATCTGGCCTCAGAAAAACATTTGTATCCCATACATGTTTTTCCTAATACATTTTGTTGTAATTTCACAGATATAAAAAGGATTATTTCAACTCTGTATAACCACTATTTAAACACAGCTTTTCAAAATATTATCAGTCAGATTTCATTTTAATTAAAATTGTGAGCTATCTCAGAACCATTATCACAGCATTCTCCTTCCCTCTGAAGATGTCTAATCATCCAACCTTCTGAGCAGAAATTCAAAGGGAACCAAGGGTTAAAAGTGGGCTATTTAATAACCACCCACATCTTACAATAATCTTTAAGTTCCAACTCTTGTGGAAATGGCTTTTACTATATTACATATGCATATCAAATAACACTGGCCACAGTTTCTGCTGTTGAGATAACTTCTAAAACAGAATAGAATGGGTTAAAAAGAGATGGAGATATTTGATTGACAGGAGGTCATAATTCACTGGCAGAAGAATACAGAACTTGTCTCAATGGAAGACTGGAATTGAAAAGCTTAAAATATTCCTTTAAAAAAAGAAGCATTGTCTGACATCCAAAAAGGACAAATCAAATTGGTCTCCTCCCTCTGTCCCTAAAGAGGAAAGGCAGGAAGTGCTGGAGTAGGAAGTGTGGGTTCCAGCCTTAAGGAAGCTGTGTGACCTTGGCCAAGCAACATCTTTACTGAGCCTCCAATACTCACTTGTTTAGTGGTAACAACAGCATTTCTAAAGGCATCAGAATAAGCACCCAAGGGGATGGTGTAGGGGACATGGGAAAACGCCATGGAAAAGAAAGTGTTATTACATAAACTGAACCCTCGTGGAGAAGAAGTTTTCCTTAAGTTTTAGCTTACTTACTTAATCATTGTCCAAGTCACTATCTGAAAATGGCCACACTAATGATGAGTGAGCTCATGACTTCACTAAACTCAGTAGTTGCCTCTTGGAAATACTTTGAAAGGTTGGTTTCTTGGGAGATGTAGAGTAATCACACTCAAATGTAAAAGCAGAACAAAGCAAGGAAAAGTAAGTGTGGATGGGTACAATACAGTAAGAGAAAACTTGATTCTAAAGAGCAGTACAGGCAAGCAGCGGCAGGGGGATGAACAGGAATTAGGGCCTGATCCAGACCCCAGGATTTGCTCCTGGCTGAGACCTGTGAAGCATGAAGAGCAGACAGCAGCTGGGAACTCAGGAAGGGAGTGGGTCAAGCTGCAGTGTTCACGCTCCTGGAAACACACAGCAGAGATGACGACAAATGACAGGTCCATGAAAGCAGAAACCACATTCCTTGCTGATTTTCTCCATCATCATTTTGGCAAACCAAGTGATTTTTTTTGTTTTTTGTTTTTTTTTTTAAACCACCCCCATCCCTGGCAGCATCCCTTGTGCAGGCAGTATCAATGTGACAGAGTTTTCTCTCTGGAAGCTACAGGAAGGAAATCTGATTCTACTGAAAATGGGAGTGCTATCTCCCTAACCTGGAGATCAGCTTTTCAGCATGCTCTCAAGTTTAGACCTCCTGACTTCTCTGACCTGCCTGATTTCCAAAAGATATGATGCACAAGTCAGGGAAAAGCTGTGAGGCTGACCAACTGATGCTCTCAATGTTTCCCATGGCAGAAGGATTCTGCTACTCATGGGACATCCTTCATGAGGAAGAACTGCTTCTCTCAAATGTCACCTGGATCCTCTTTTGAGAAATCTGTAACTCTAGGCTTAACTTCTCTTCCTCAGTTCCCATCTTCATTGCTCCAAATGGACACCTTGCCTCTGGTTTCCTCAGGTACCTGCACTCATGCGCGCGCGCGCACACACACACACACACACACACACACACACACACACACACACACACACACACACTGTACGCACTTAAAAGTAATAATAAAAAACTTCATTAAAAAAAAAGTTGCTTCAATCTCCTTGTTGGGGTCAGAACATTATCTTTTTGTCCTAAGGCTATTTAACAACTTAAGGAAAACAAGCCCAGTAGAGTGCTGTCAAAATAAACGAGAAAGCAGCTGCTGTTTTAACTTGAGGTTAAATATACTTTACTCCAGTTTTCTAAAGACTCTAAGAGATTACAGTGGTGGTTGAACTGATGCCCAATACAGCTTTCATTCTGAGGCGAGAGGTATCAGTTCAACAAAGGCAAGCTAAGAACATTTTATGCTAGAGTACAAAATGTAGAGTGGAGACTCCAATGTAGCGGGTTTTCAACCTGTGGGTCACGACCCTTTAGGCAAACCTCTTTGTATCTCCAAAAATATATATTTATGATTCATAACAGTAACCAGTATATAGTTATGAAGTAGCAATGAAAATAATGTTATGTTTGAGGGTCACCACAACATGAGGAACTGTACTAAAGAGTCACAGCATTAGGAAGGTTGAGAACCACAGCTCCAGTGGATGAAGTCCCTGCTTGTGCTCCTAACAGCTTGTGACAGAGAGAAGCCCACTTCTTTTCACTGTGTCTATTTCCTCATCTACAGAATGGCTGGATAGACTCCAACACTTTCACATCAGAGGACTGTCAGGGCTGCCTAAGGGAGAGCTCTACAGAATAAACATACTGGGCTAGGTTGTTTTGTCCCATACCATGACCCAATCTTCCAGGATTAATAGATGGAAAACAGAAAAATGTTAAGAAACATAACTCTCTCTCTCACAGACCAATTATGTGTAAAAACACACAGGAACACAAGTATGAACACACACACACACACACACACACAGGAACACAAGTATGAACACACACACACACACACACACACACACACACGAAACATGAAAGAATCTTTAAAAATAGAAAATAGAAACATCCTGCTCTGAGTAGGTTTGTCTACATCTGATAAAGGTTACCCTTTGCCATTTGGCAAAACATGCTCTTCAGTATTTTCTTCATGGAAAGATGCTGTTCTTTGCCAAAGAAGTCTACAACCAAGGGAAATGCAACAACTCTTTGCGCATGTCAAGAGAAATATACACATATGTACAAAGAGTCTCATTTCGTTCAGCTTCAACTAAGCTCACGTATTCTTTAGCAAACACTTCTCTGTTTGATTTGTAGTCAGCTTGGTTACCCAGCACTATTTGGGTTTCAAGGCTTAATTTATTTGATTATATTCATTCCCGCTTCCCATCTTCCTTCCAGCACAGCAATTCTAAGTAGTGAGAGAATCTATCATGTTCCCTTATGCTAAGAGTTTCTCAGCTTTATGCCAGCACTCTGGAACTACCTTTTCTTTTTAATAACAGTAAGAAAAGGCACACCTTATGTGCACTAATGTAGCTATTGTGTTTTTATACACTACTGCTATTTTCTATGAGTTATGCAGTATGCTATTAATATACCATAGGATCAGTTTCTACCCCTCATATAAGGTGCTAAGACAGGCCAGGCTGGTCAGCTTAGCAAGGAAACAGTAAGCCAGCTTCTACTTGAGATGGACAACTTCTGCACCTCATTTGATAAACTACACATCTCTGCTTTCCAGTAGGTCTCCAAGGCCTGCTGAGAGTGACACCAGCATTTGTGCTGAATTATTCTGGTTGGGAGAATGGGAGAGAAGCTTGTTCCACGCCGGGCCCTCTTTCTGCTCTCATAAGCCTGTGAAGACACTAAAACTGAAGCATCCGAACAAACAGAAGCTGATGATGATGGCAAGAGAAGAAAACGAGGCTGATGAGATGATCTCATCTGGCAGAAGGAGTTTCAAATCCTGGTGGTTCTGGCTCTAGATGGTGCTTTCTTCCCTCTCTCCTTTCTCAAAAATGAGTGCTGTGCACTTTTTAACACCAGCAAACAATCAAGAATTTAATTTATTTGTTTTGCTAGCATCTTAAGGTTTCTTCTATTTCCAAGCTTGCTTTTCATATTGCTCAGAATGAAGAAGTCTAAATCTAGATCTCAATATTATGCAGCTTCATTTGTAAAGACTATGCAAGTAAACGAAGTAAATGCCACTTGTATTTACTGTATGAAAAAACCTGCTACTAATTATTTTAAAAATATATTTAGGTAGCAATGCTCTTCACTTATCCAGTTTCGGTTATCAACAGTCAGTTGCAGTCCAAATACATTAAATGCAAAATTCCAGAAATAATTCCTAAGTTTTATACAGCATAACAGTTTGGGCAGTGTGATGAATCTCAGTACTGTCCATAGTCACTTAGCAGTCATCATGGGGATCAGGTTTAACTGCTGTGGTATCGTGGCACTGTGTTCAAGTAGCCCTTATTTACTTAATAATGCCCCCAAAGCACAACAATATTGATGTTGGCAAGTTAGATATGCCACAGAGATGCCATAAAGTGCTTCCTTCAGATGAAGTCATAGTACAATACGATGTTGCGAGAAAGAGGGGAGGGAGGAAGGGTTAGAGAAGCGTGAGTCCACATTCACACCACACTCAGGATAGTGCATTGCTTATGCAAATCTACTTTATGATTAGTTACTGCTGTTAATCTCATATCAGACCTGGTTTATAAATTAAACTTTATCCTAAATAGTTATGTAGAATAAAGGTGAGTATACATAGAGTTGGGTACTCTCTCCAGTTTCATTTATCCACTAGGAGTCTTAGAACATACTTGCTGTGGACAAACGGAGATCA